>NC_083615.1:3661474-3696474 GCF_963584025.1 Labrus mixtus
AGTGAGGTTCCCATTAAAAGAGCAGTATGTAAGAGATCTACTGAATGAAATCACAGAATAAACTTACTATATCAACTGACATTTAGGAAACATGCTTTGTAAAAATGGTGGCTTCTCTAACAACAATGCAGCAGCCAGTATGCCCTCCTCTAAGTTTTGATTCTGGTGTGTGGTCTGTATTTGTTTTGACCAAAGAAGGCAGGCAGTGTAAAGGCAGCCCGACACTGCCGTTTTGGACGTCCCTCGGTTTCCATGATATGCAGTTATCACAGCAAATCAACAGGTGCTGCAGCGATGCAACTAATCAGCCCGACCTTAAAAAGCCGCAGAATTATTCTAAATAAGCTCCACCAAAAGACACCGCAGAAAGGTTTCAAGACCAATGCAGAGCTGGCTAAACACTGAAGCTTCATTGTCTGCAACCCCTGTGCTCATCAACCATAGGTAGGAGCAGCAGAGGGAGACAGCTCTCTCTAATGTTTTAAAATTTGGACTGCAGTACTCATGAAACGCTACATGTCAGAGGTACATATTACTCCTTTAAAGTAGCAAACATTTAAAACATTTATTATTTTTTAAATATAAATTTCCAAAAATGTAATTTGTACAGTGTCAAAGCTCTACAATATAAAAAAAAGTCCTCTCATCCACTTGGCCACATCACAAGTCTCCAAACTGACCAAAGCAAATGGATGCTCATGGTTGTAACTGGCCGTGTTGTCGGACTAACATTGGGCACACTTCTAAACACACTCACTCCTCTGTGTGAAGCTCCATCCATCACGGGGTCCGAGACAGAACAGAAGACCATGGGAAATGTAGCATGGCTAATTCTATTAGCGCAGGGACACAAACATTCTGTGGGGAATCGAAGAAGAAGAAGGAAACATAATCCCAGAGGGCCGACTTCCTGCTGCATAAATTGGAGCAGTTTGCAGTGATCAGGCAGAATCAAATGTAAAATTCCTTCACACTATTTTTTTTGAATACACAAATACTCAGGGCCCTTTTCCTGTAGATGGTTTCATCTATTGAGTTTGAATTTTTGTCCTCATTTATCATCTATCACGTTGGTTTCTGTCGCTCTCTTTCAATTTTCTTTCATTTTCTTTTCATTCTTTCTTTCATTCTTTCTTTCAATCGCTCAGTCTTTCTTTTTTTCTGCCTTTGCTTCACTGTGACCGAGTCTATGGGGAAAGGCCAGGCACAAAGCTCTCTTGCTGAGGGACCCTTATGGGACAAAGCTGGCTTTCTGGGCTTTCTGCATATATGCATGCCATGCAGACAATGAGGCCTTTATTAGAGTAGCCAGCATCTCCGAGGCCGGAGCAGCGGGTATGAGGGATGAGGTCCGGGAAAAGCTGTGACTGACACTGGGGCTCTAGTGTGAGCGCGGAATCACTTCCCACCTCATGCCTGTGCATGCATGTGGTGTCTCAGAGGTGTGAAGTGGATGCTCTTACCCTTACTTCTGCAGTGAACTAATCAATCTCTGCCAATCCAAGACTCATCCTGGGAGACAGTAATCTAATGCCATATGGTCTCATAAGGTAGAAACATGGAAAACACATGAGCTGGTTGGAAACTCCATCATCCTGTCCTCATACATCTGCATAGAAAACAGACAGAACAACATATTATGGCCTGTGGCTGCAATCAAAAAACTGCTTTGAGCTAGCCCTGCAGACGGTGTATGTCTACATACTTGACTAACTTAACAATGAAGAAATCAAGCTCCATAGACTGAGTGGCTGTATGTGTGTGTGTGTGTGTGTGTGTGTGTGTGTGTGTGTGTGTGTGCGTGTGTGTGTGTGCATGTGTTTTTGCTATAGTGTTAAGTTGTGTGCGAGATAATTTTTGTGTGTGTGTGTGTGTTTGTGTTGAGTCGAGAGAGAGAGAGAGAGAGAGAGAGAGGACGCTCTGTGACTCAATCATGCGTGAAGAGGATTTTCTGTTCAATAGGAGCTGCACACTTGCATACTTGCATTTTAATGACTCCATGTGCATAATCATATAAATAAGTACACATGCATTGATGTGTGTGTGTGTGTGTGTGTGTGTGTGTGTGTGTGTGTGTGTGTACATGCACGCTAACACAGACATACACACACACACACACAGCACTGAGTGTGATTGTTTCTGTCCTCACTGAGGGGAAAAAAAGGGGGAAATTGAGAGGGAGAGAGCGATGCCTAAGTTGTAGAAAATAGACTTAATGTGTCCCGTTAGTGTGACGTATGATTAAGGCTTTGGAGGTATAGCAACACAGCCTTGACAGCGTTTAGGTTTGGAAGTGTCGTATTGAACCATGCAGCAATTTTTTTTTTCTCAAATTTGCTTGAACAAGATGAAGCATGGACAGCATTTTTTAGTGCTGCTCATTTTTTTTTTTTCCTGTTCTGACATCATAGAGTGTAATACTGTGTTAAAACATTGATGGAGCTGCAGGAATTCTGTCTATATCACCATCTACGTTTTGTATCAAGGACGGATGGATGCGTGTGTGTACTCTCTACATCATTCTGCACCTCAACATGTAAAAACCTTCATCTGGGATCATCTCCCCCCCCCCCCCCCCCCCCCCCCCTCACTCTCCTTTCTTCCTCTCTTTTCTCTTTAAAAGCAGGAGTTGTTGTTCTGAGCGGTGTACATGTGCTAAGGGGGGGTGAATGGCTAAGTTTTCTTTTTATCCAATAAAAATGTCTCCTTTGCCAGATCGATTGTTGTTGCTAGGAGACTGAAGCATCCTTTGGCAAGCGGGGCTACAGCTCTCCACGTCTGTTGTTTCCCTCCCCACCTCTCTCGCTCTCTCTCTCTCTCTCTCTCTCTCTCTCTCTCTCTCTCTCTCTCTCTCTCTCTCTCACATACAAATCTACAGAGCTGGCGCGCAGAGCAGCGGCGCCCATCCTCTCTCTCTCTCTCTCTCAGTGCGACTCCTCCGAGGGATCAGGAGTAGACTAAAGTCAAACTTCCAGCAGCTGAAGATTTGTGCGCAACATTTGAATGATCCAAGTCGCAAAGGTAGGTCATACACAACATAGTCACTATCTGTTAGGGAAGAATGTGTTAGTGCAGTGTTAGATTCCGGTGTTAGGCGACAGAGTGCAGTGAAAATTGTCAGTCCAGGATCGTTCAAGCGCGCGTCAGGTATCCTACTGTGGGGGGGACAATTTGCTTTGAACTTTGCGCAGGATTTTTTTGAACACAGAGTCGTTCTGCATGCATGTGGTTCTTGTGAGTATCCTCCTACTGATCGCGGGTTGTGTGGGAAAAAGATGGTTGCTAATCTCTGCAGCAGATCTATGTTAAGGATACAGAAGGTGAAACAGAGAGTATCTGCAGTTGCGTATTATACGCTGCGTGGAGAAGTTATTTGGCTTTAGACAGCAGAGCCTGACAAAGATGCGAGGGATAGTGCGTCTCTGGAAACAGGCATACAGGTGGATCTGATAACCGTCTTTGCTCACTGTTCATCAGTGGGGATGACTTTCCTCACACTCAACACCTAGCGCCAGGGAGAGGTGCGTGGACCTCTTGGAAAAGGTACAGCATGAGCAGGATGTCTTTAAGGACATTAAATGCTACGCACAAGAGATTTTAGACGTAGAGTGTTTGTGATGCAGTCGCACTTTCACATCCATTCTAAGCTGACTCTCCAGGTTTGAGGTGTGGTGGACCGTGGACTTAGTTTATGTTCTAAACATATCACTGCAAACAGATACTTCTTGTGTTAACACTCCAACTCCGGATTACATGTTTTGGTTTGGGGCCTTTTTGGCTGTATTTCTTCAGAGCAGGTGCGGCTTTTCATTCGTCAACAGTGAGCTTAGCTTGGACTTTCTTTTTGTGAACAGTGTTCATTTATTTGAAACTGTCATAAACCAAATACCAAATGGGCTTACGACACCATATATCCTCACAAACAGAGCTACTTGTAAATAACACATCTATCTACTGTATGTGCTGACCAGCTGATGAAGAGCTATTAGTATTAGCTATTAGTTTTTGTAAAAAACACAATTCCTTTTTCTTTTTTTAACAGCAGAAAAGTTAAACAACGTTCATGTTTTTACATTTTCATCCGATTTTTCTACTTAAAAGTATCACTAAAATGTAATTTTAAAGGAGTTTACATGGTGCTTTTTTCATCTGTGATGTCTAAAACCGTATTAGAATTGCAATGCCAACATCAGAGGGTGTCTTTTTATACTCTAAGAGTAATGACACTCTTTTACTTATGAGTTATCCTAGAGAGGAGTGATAGAAAATGCATTTATTCAGAGCCTTAACTCCTGCTTCATAATCATAATGCATGTTTTGTGGGCAACTAAGGAATTAAAAACAGAGAAAATGCAGGATTTCCACTTGTGTTTTTCATAGATTTTAAATGTAAATGTTGCATTTTGATATGTCTACTGCACACTTGAACCTTTATACAAAAATAAAATTCTTGTAGTGCACATTTTTAGATATTTCTGTTTAATACATTATTTTAGTATTGCAATCTATCATTCATTAGTCTCATGATGCAAATGCAAATAGTCTGTGTTTATATTTCAGATTCCATGTGTTTTTTGTGACAGAATGTTTCTAATCTTTAATCTTTAAATTTGCAGTATGTACACCTATGAGTGTCTGTTTGTGTGTTTTGTGAATTTTCTGTTAAAGCGCAGTGTGGGACTGAGCGCAAAGTTTAAGTGGGCACTTTTTTTTGTGCTTTGTTAAACCTTTAAGAAATGCTTACACACCACTAGATGGATGTATTTCAGTTTTGCATGTGTGTGAGGTAAATGTGCATTCAGTGCTACTCAGGGGGCCAATGTCTCTCAGCAAATTGATCCAGCCTTGAGTTTCTGCATTTTTCTGTGGCAGTAAATATGCTTACATGAGCGGTGTGCATCATTTGTGTCTGGTGTGTATTCAAACGGCCTTGTAGCCTCCACACAGAAACACTCACCGGACTGCATGCAGCACAGAGGCTCATCACAGAAACACAGTGCATAGAAAAGGAAGCACCTGCGACTGTAAAGGTCCTCTCTCTTTTTTTTGATTGGTAATGTGTAGGTGTTCGGCTGTGCTGTGACAGAGATGTTGAAAGCTCAAGCAGTGCTCACAGTAATTTATCATGGGTTGATGTTTTCTTTAGAGTTTCTTGTGATATATTTGATCTGTTTATCAATGTGTTTGATAAATCAGATAACCGTGGAGTAAGGTTCTCTAAAAAGAGTCAAGCAATATTGACCTCAGCGACATCACAAATTAAACCCATGCTTGTCTTTAAAGGGAAAAGTCATTAACACAAAACTGACAAAAATGTTTACAGTATCAAATAATCAGTCGCCATAAGCATGACATTCTGTCAGAATTTGCTTCAGTGGTTGAGGAAAATACGCATTAAAATCACACCTGCATCCTGATCCATGTCTTTGACTCTCATCCAGATCTTTTTTGAGGCTCTCTAATGTATACATAAACACAACTGTACAGCATAGATCTGAATCAACTAGAGTCTTTGGTTGCTGCAGTATACATACTGCACCTCGTATATGCTTTATTAAATCTGGCAAAGTAGACTGAAGAGCAATATCATTTAGACATAACTATGTAGTAGTTCATTGTATGTCTGTAAGGACAACTTAATGACACACACCGCGAACTGCCTCCACTTCCGAGGAAAACAATCATCCCTCCTGAAGGGAGATTAGAACACTATGAGGTGTGTTTGAAATAGGTTATACAAGTTCTCTGTAAACATGCTCTATATCTTGTTAAATTCTTCTTATGTGCTTTCATGTACTATGATCAATAGTTATAGATTGGTAGTCCTAATTTGACGGTGGTGTAAAGTCCTAAAGTACATCTTCAACTGGAACAGCCTCAAGCTGTGCTTTAAAGGGATAGTTTGTGATTTTTTCAAGTGGGGTTGTATGAGGTGACCAAACATCACCGGTGGCTAGTGTCCTTGCTATTGACAAGTACCTCATCAAACCCCACTTCAAAAACACCAAACTATCCCTCAAAACGATTAAAGGATTCAAGTATAAAGTAGGACTCTACAGAGTTATCTTGTGTAAGTGCTTTAGAAAAGGACAGCTATAGAGAGACAGGAAATGGGGGGGAAGAGAAACACATGCAGAAAAAAAGGTGTCAGGAGTCTGACAGTGAGTCTTTCCTGCGACCAGTGTGATGACGACTACAGCCTCTACACATGATGAGCCCGCTCTATCAGCTGAGCTTATAACCAGCTGTCTTAAAATGTATTGAAAGTGTTTTCTAACTAATTATTATTATTAATATTCCTTCTTCTTTCTTGTTTCTTGTAGCTGTTTGATATCCGTTTTAACCGACTGAATATTGTGTAGTGCTTTACAGAAGTATCAAAAGTATCCTGAACTTTCCTTAAAGTCACCCCACTTAAAGAAACAGCAGCTCTTTTGTCATAATGATATCGGGATTCATGTGTTGACATCAGCCTTGAAATGTGGAGGGCCAAATTTAAAAATGATGAAATTCAATAAATAGTGGTTCTTTTGATTGCTATGCACACAGTAGTACGTGTAAATATGCTGGTGGATATATGAATATTCATGAAAACATAGTAAACAATGAGTTCATGATTAATTAATAAGAATGTATTGATTTAATTATTCATTTCAGCTTTTTTAATAGTTTGCAGAAACATTTAGCTCATTTATGTTACCCCATTTGTAACGGAGAAAAAAGACAAGAATACAAGATTTCTTGTTGTTCTCTTTTGAGACTGATTGTGAATTAGTAAATACAGTTCTGAGCCGTGTTTCCCGTACTAAATCAATCTTATATGATAATATCGGAGCTCTCAGCGTTAACTAGTTAACTGCTATTAATTAAGATGTTGAATTTATTAACGCATTTAAACGCATGCTATTTACTCCCTCTCGGCACACTTGTGGATAATCCTCCAGAGTGTCTCTCTGTAGTCACAGTGATGGAAAAGAACGACACAGGTGCATCTTTGAATGTCTCATTTCACTTGACGAGTTAAAAGTAATATAAACCTTAAGACATTAAACATGTCACTTTTTTACCATTCCTTTTAGCTGTTTTCATTTTGTTTTTGATCCATAATAAGTTATTTTTTCCTAGTTCAAGTTAAATGTCATAACTTTTGATCTACCAGAAGTTCCTTACTTTATTTCAAAATAAAAGCATGGGTAACTGTAGCCCAGTGGTTAGTGCGCACACCCCATGTGCAAGTGCTGTAGTCCTCCAAGTGGACGGCCCGAGTTTAAATCCAACCTGTGGCTCCTTCCCGCATGTCATTCCCCCACTCTCTCTCTCTCTCTCTCTCTCTCTCTCTCTCTCTCTCTCTCTCTCTCTCTCTCTCTCTCTCTCTCCCCAATTTCTGACTCTCCAATGTCCTATCACTCCATAATGGCATAAAAAGCCCAAAAAATGAACCTTAGAAAAAATCAAAACAGCACATAAAGTATTCTCAGCTTGAGACAGTACAACAACCCTGTTTTTGAATGTGAAATAATGGAATTTTAAACATGCAATTAAGTATGCTATTAATAACAACTTAACTATTGAAATCTTTGTGATTAATCGCAAATCCAAAAATGTAATCGTTTGGCAGCCCAAGTTCATATACAATCCTAAGAGTGGTTTTATGAATACTAAGAGCAGGTACTTCTTTAGGTTGCTGTCCATGGTGCTGAACTCATGTCAGAGTTCCTGTGAGTCTTTGCACCAGAGTTTTTACATTTAGAACACACAGTTTATACATTGATGTCAATTTTATAGAACGATATAGATATATAGATTTGTTTCACTGTTTGGTTTATATAACAGAATGATGAAGTGTCCTCTTTCAAACTGGTTTTCTTGTCTCTGGTTTAAGGAAATGAAAACATGGGATCCAATCTCGGCAGAGTCAGGAGCGGTCTAATACGCTAATGAAACAAGTAAGTCATTGGAAACGTATTTTTGTTTCCCCGTGTTTTATTGTCAGAGCCCTCAGTTAAGTCATCAGTTTTAAGGGCTCATTTGCCACGATAAGATAAAGAATGTATCACTGGTTGTAAAGGTCACAGCACAGGACCCTGGTAGAATGTTTGCAGTATATTGCTCTAGCACCTCCAGAAATGTGGAACATGATAGTGGAGGAAGTTTCTTCAATACATTTGCGTGTGGTTTTCAGCAAGCAAAGAGGAAATAGGAAATAGGAAATAGGAAATAGAAAAGAGGAAATATGTGTTCAAATGAAAAAGAAATGATGTTGCTAATATGACACATTTAGGTGTATTCATAGAAGACATAAAAATCCCCATGAAGGCTCATTTTCAGTTCACGTGGTAAGTGTCAGGATTAAGACCTTATCGCAATGTTATCATGACCTGCAAGTAAATATGGGAAGTTGTCCAGGGTAACAGCATTTCCACAAATAGAAAATATGGAGCATTGTTTTTGTTGGCAATCCTTCACTTGCTGAAGGAATCACTGCTGCTCACCTCTCACCAGAAATGTGCCACACACGCATTAGATGTAAGCACTGCTTTGTTTGTTAACTAACAAAAATGCTTCCCAAAGTACAGAGCCCAACCAAAACACACACACACGCACGCACACACACACACACACACACACACACACACATACCTAGACTCAGGGGATGAGGCAGTGAAAGGGCAGTGGGATGTACAGCTGTGATGGTGTGTCTCCAAGAAAGATCAGACTCTTTAATAAATGATGAGCTTGAGGAGGAAGTAGTGTGTGTCAGAGTGTGTGTTTGTGTGTGTGTGTTTTGTTTGTGTGAGGTAGAGAGTGAAAGGTGGCTTACTGGTCACGAAGGGGCTGCTGTCGACTAAAGTGTTAAAATGAAAGTTACACAGTGCAGTTTACTCGACAGCGACACTCCCAGAAACTGTCGGTTCAATAATGGATGATCACTAGTATAACAGATTTTTTTTTTACATTCTTGAGTGTTTGAGTTTTTTTAATAATAGAAAATGTTCCCGCCAAAATACCAAAAATATTTGGGTGCTTGTGTTTTATATCCTGTTTAGTGTTTTAAACGGTATAATACTGTTAAAAAAAATAGTTTAACTTCAAATAAGTTATTCAGAATAATAATTTTATTAAAAAAAAACAAGAAAACACGCATAAAAACATACAACAGCATCCAAAACAGCCATGAAGACAGCCATATTTAATACCACTAAGTACATAAGAATGTACAGAGGCAAGATATACTAATAATAATGATAATAAAAAGGGAATTGCAGGTGAGATACTCGTATCAGAATGGACACAAACAGGTGGGAAAAAATATATATATAATAATAAAATAAATAGATAAAAATGAGGCAAATATGCATAACCATATAATAAGATGCATTAAACTGCAAGTATAAACATTATTATAATAGTTTTTGAGTGGCTGCCATACTTAATCAAATTCATTGTCTGAGCCTTGGGTAAGAAACTGAGCTTTTCCAGCTTCAAGTGAGCCATTACATCACTGACCCGGTGGCTACACAGAGGGGGCAGGTTAGACTTCCAATTTATACAAAATGAGATGACTGCTAGTAATGATGAAAAAGGCAGAAGTGCGTATGGACTCGGGAGAGACCCAGATCTCTTTGAGCCACACCAAATATTTCCAACCGCGGCTCCGGGTCAATGACCTTTATTACACATAACTGAAAAATGCCCCTTAAAAAGAATCTTGTTCCGAAATTTCATCATCCTTGGGCAAGCCCAGAATGAGTGGGAAAAGAGTCTCTCGGGGTCCCGGTTACACCATTGACAAGTTGGACTAAAATTCAGGAAAAGAGTTGGGCAAGCATTGACAGGTGAAGCCTGTGAAGTATTTTAAAGTGAAGAACATTATGTTTGACACACAGAAGAGGCTGAGTGGATCCCAGCAACAGCCAACTTCCTTCCCACCAAAAATCATCCTCCCCCTTTTTTGTTTACAGATGGTCCGGGCAGGGTTGAGGCTACAGACAGTAAGATATTATAAATCTGCGATATAGACTTATGCTCAGAAGGGCCTCCATGAATACAATCCTCGAGCCAGCTGAGGACTTTGAGAAGGGAATGCTGTGTAATTCTTTTTAAACAAAATCCCTTATCTGGAGGCACTGAGAGAAGTGAGATTGTGGAATACATAATCCTCTAAAGACTACAAAAAAAAAATGTCTTTGAACAAATCTGTCACCTTGCAGCCACCTTGCCGGGGTGCGCAAAGAATTGAGGGTGCAAACCGTGAGTTATTACATAATAGCTATTACTGCCATAAGCAACATCACTGCAACATTAAACAATAGAGTCTACATCCTAATCTCGGCTACGTCAGAGGAGTCAGCAATGTGACATACTGAATTATTTGTCAATTGCAGTGTTACACATAATAATTGTTGCACAAATTAACGGGTGAAAATCATTGTTTTTTTAAATCCTACCAATTGACATGGTCCACTGCACAAGGGATTACATGACTCACCGTTTCCAGGTTCTCATTCAAAAAGAAAAACAAACTGATCATTGCTGTTTTTCCTCATATGTTTAGGAAAAATACTAAAACGTGCTAAACATGTAAACAGATATTTAAAGTAAAACACAAAAGATTTGATTTCTATTGAGCAAAATAAGAATTTGGCAGGGCAAAGCTTTCTGTCACACTTCCAGCGATTTACCTGCTAACATTTTTAGGCAACAAAAGCCATTTTTTTATGTTTCTCCCCTATTGCATCAGGTGTAATAACTACACTGGGAATTCATTTCTAATGCAAAAAAGTTTAACCCTCTCACGCCAGCAGCCACACAAGCCAGGGAAGCTCACTGCTGTGTGGGCATCTGCCACACAACCAGGAACGACACATGAGCTGTCAGAGTCACTGTGGAATAATCAATAAACTATAACACTCTGCAAAAAAGGAAAAATTAAATTCAAGCACTACCTTTGACTTTTCCTTATTAAATGTAGACATGTGAAGTCAAGTCAAGGCAAGGCAAGTTTATTTATGTCGCACATTTCAACAACAAGGTAATTCAAAGTGCTTCACACAAGACATCAAAAGCGTCATGACAGAGGGAAGAAAAGAAACATTAAAATAGAACATTTAAAAATCACTGAAATTATTAAATCTGAAAATATGTTCAAATAAAAATAATTCTAATAAAATTAATTGAAATAAATAAAGTAAAAATATAAAAAGAGATAAAAGTTACAGTGCAATAGTGAGTTAAAATTTAAAATCTTATTAAAGCTGTTTAATGAAAGGCAGGTGAGTCTTCAACCTGGATTTAAAAGAGCTGAGAGTTTCAGCAGACCTGCAGTTTTCTGGGAGTTTGTTCCAGATATATTGTTCCAGTGAATGTCTTATCTCTCACTTTAAGACAATCTTTGTGTAAAACACAAGTACAACTTGTCACTTTATCAGTTTTACTTGATTGAAAATTACAAGGACTGTTTTATGATGGCTTGTTTTATGATAATTCCTTGAAAAGTTCTGCAAAGCACAAATGGAGAAATTGACTTAAGAAGTTGTTTCAAACTTTTCTTACAGTATGCCTCTCAGAATCACTGAATGACATCTTATCCATCCATCCATCCACGTTCTATGTTACCTATCTTCAAAGAGTCACGGGAGGTGTGGACACTAAGTAAGCAGCAGGCTACACACCCTAGAAGGGTCTCAGCAACAACTCGTGCATAGGATGAACTCTTCACAAAATGAATTTCATCAATTTTTATATTGCCAGATAAAAAAATTTTTTTATTGCTTTGATGAATGCAATACTACGCCTAATGTTACGACTCAGTGTTGTGTTGTATTTTACTATAATAATAATAATAATAATAATAATAATAATAATAATAATAATAATAAACTTTATTTGTATAGCACCTTTCATACAAGTATTGCAGCTCAAAGTGCTTTACAGCAGAACAAGACATAAAAAGAGCATCAAGTTATAAAATAATACAACATTTAAAAAATTTAAAAAAATTTAAATATTTGAAATTTGCATAAAAAAGGCATAAAATAGTATAAAATAGCAGTGAAACATAACCCTATAGATGCCTGTACAGTTTAAGCTTACTTAAAGTAACAATAAGTCCTCCAACTATGCGGGAGAAGACATTAAAAAGTTCATCTTTTTTTTAAATTCTCATCACCGGTGAGGTTTGACACACTTCACCTGAATCAAGAAAATGCAACAACAACATTATTTCTACCTGTGTGCCTGCCCAAACCGTCTCTAGTCATTGTTCTTTGTGTGGTAGCTAGCTGTTGTCAATAGCCTCCATTACTCTCTACCTGTCTCTTGTAACCCTCTGTACACCTCATGTATCGACAACAGTGACAATGTAACTGGCGGGGTGTGGACATGAATTAAGCAGTCTGCAGCAGCAGCGTCCATGCCATGAGAATGTTGACTGATGCTCCATGATGACTCCCGGGGTCATTACATGACGGTTAAGTTGATGGATGGAAAAAAATGCCATTAACAGAGGGATATTTCTTCTTCTGACGGGCCCTTCTCCCGCTCTACAGTGATGAAATGCCGATCTGATGAATGCTTCCTCACATTTCACAACCCTGCTCTGTTTTAGGCTGAACGTCCCTTTTCTAATCACGCCAAGTGAGATGAGATATGGACCACCAAAACTCATGGAAACTATGAAGACAGAGGAAACTGGCTGAAACCCAATGGTGAGACACAACAGATTCAATTAGTCCTGCAAATTAACCATTGTGCGTTGCGCATTGCACAGAGTCTATGAGTTTTGTTTTGAAACGTATTTCTTGTCAATGATTGCAGTTAATTAGGAGTCCTCATGTCACAAACCTGTTTCAGGAGGTCTCACTGTAAAATGAACATGCGGTGTGTAAAATAGCATGCGGAGCACTCTGTAGATTTTGCCTGGTGCTCAAAGGTTAAAAGCTTCTTTGGTGGAGAATCCCTTTGGAGTACCCACGGCACACGAGAGAACAGTTTAGTATCTGAAGTGAACCACTTCTTGTATGGGTCAATCCCATTTTCATAAAAAAAAAAAGTATTTTATTATCTATTAGAGCATATGAATTGAACACTTCAAAACTCCCAACTGAGTAACTTTTTTTCTGCTTTTTTTTTTTTTTTTAAAGATCTATCGTTCAAATCTTTTGAAAATCAGCTGTTTGTATGGTCCCGGAAATCAATTCACATGTTTCTAACATGATCCTGCCTTTAACCTTTGAACCTAATCCAGATCACAAAATGGGCTTCTTGATCAATACAGGAAAAGCTTGTTTCTATCTGACTCTGTGAATGTATCATCAATAGTCATCTGAGATTAAAGTGCTTAAAAATTGATTTGATTGGTAATTAGTGATAATAGCATTTAACCCAAGGCGAGGCATCTTGTTGTTCATATTTCTTCCACTGCCTCACTTATTTTGGCAGATGCATTTTTTTTCTGATATACGGTATTTCTGTCCTATTTATGCTTCATCAGTCTTTCCTGCCTTCAACACACTTCTTAAATAATTGATGGTCACAGCCCAATGCTTCCCTTAGACTTTCATAAGGGTGGGGACACCGTGTCTTCACACAAACAAGTGATCGTTGTGTGAGGGTCAAAAATAAAGCAGCTCCACTCTTACACAAATGGAAAAAAAAATTACACACGTTGCCAACATTAGACGTGAAAAAATAACAAAGGATGAAAAAAAACTCTGACACATGGACATGCAGTGTCTTCTCATACTATTAGATCTAAGTCAATGGTGCAGCTGTGGTTTCTGTGAGGTGCAGAACAGACAGATAACCAAGCACATACACACACACACACACACACATGCACGCGCGCACACACACACACACACACACACACACAAAGAAAACACACACAGCGAGGACTGGATTGTAGGGCTATCTCTCCCCTCAGTGTTCTGCGGTCCATCGACCCTGCGTGGCTGCTCTCAGTTGGATACGTGTCATCCATGGCAGTCCTGCCTGTTAGGGGGAGAACGAGGGCTGAGGAGGCTGTAAGAAGAGGTGGAAATAAATGGGAGAGGAGTAAAGAAGGAGAGGATCCAGGGGGAGGATGCCGTTGAGGAAAAAACGGGATAAACACATGAAGAAAAAAAAAAAAAAGGAGTGTGGTGGTGCGTACGCAACCGACTCAGCAGCTCCAGATTTGAACGGGGTCAGAGGTGAAATGGGGTTGTCCTGTCAGATGTTGCTTTGCATCATAGCGCCCAGGGAGAAGGGGTCAGTAGTCAGCCTCCTCCTTTATCTGATCCTCCTCTCTCGTCTTCCTCCTCTTTGGAGGTTGTTTTCTCACCCTTGTTTATTCTCCTCATGTGTGTCCCTCTTGTCTTTTTTTAAAGGTGTCTATGATGATGTTGCCATGTGCCAGCTGCCATATGATCGTTTCCTTCTCTATTTAGGTAAGACATTTCATGCCTATACATTGTGAGCATATTTTATTTGAAAATACACATCTATAGTAGGGCTGTCAAACCATTAATTTGTGGAGCCAGCCCCAAGTGGTTTTACATTCCCTAAATTCCTCTTAACTTTCAGTAAGAAAGCAAATAAGCTCAGTTCCCCAAAAGTGGTTGACCTTTTCCTCATGAGACCGTGCTGTGTTTGCATCATTTAAAAAATAAAAAAAAAACTGATAAATGCCTCATTTTGAAGAAGGTCATGTCACACTGCATTAAGTGATTTTTCACAAGGCTAGTCTGCCATCATTTTCATTTTGTAGTCTTCTCTTTTATCCGCGTTAAATATGTATTTGAAAATGTATGAATTAAAAGGTTTTTGTGTATTTAATGAATCCGACAAGAAATACTGAACATCAAGCAAACACTGCCCAGTGACAGGACAGGTAGGGTACTGAGATGTACCATGCATTCTGGCACAAGAGAAAGAGCTGTTAATAGATTTCCAAATAATCTTCAAAGATAATAATTCAAAAATCTGTCACTGATGTTGTTTTTTTTAAGCATGTTCAATCATGTGCATTGTGTAACTTTAGCCATTTCAGTTTTTCAGTATGTTGCTTTGTATACTCCATCAACTGACATTTACTGTAAGCATCACTTTTCTGAAAAAGATTTAAACTACCTCATCAACTGGATGTTAGTTGTAACATACTGAAGATATTCAATAGTCGTTTACTTGCTTTCTAATAAACTGTCTCAAACAGCGAGAAAATGTCATCGTCTTGAAAAAAACTGGGAATGTATCACAATTCAAGTGCGAGTCCTGTGATTTGGCCTCCTTGGCATTATCTTTGTTCAGATAAAGAAAGAGGCCAAAAAGAGAATAATTTCACAGTGAGAGCTCTGCTTGCTCGGTAGCCTTTCAGACAGGAAGCTGAGTTTGGGCACTTTCCAAGAGGTTATAATGAAGCCAACATTCGATTCCAGTGGACGCCATGAAAGCGAGGGGTGAAAATGCTGCGAGATATTACTTGGCACATTTCTTGGAAATTGACTCTACGAGCTGCCAGTTACATTAAAAACATACCGTTCATGAGAGGTTTTCGGGTAAAATTGTCGATTCAGTCTGCAGCTTCACAAATACACCATTTTGATATGCCACAACAGGCACACACACACTTGTACATCCACACACACGAGCAAAACAAACTCACAGCCACGATCTGAAGCCTTGTTACACTGATGTCCTCAAATTGTGTTCATGAGTTCCCCTTCGTGTTTTTTTTTTTCATCGGCCTCTGATAATGATGCAACTTCCTGGAATTCCAGCTATTTCTATAGGACACTGGAAACAATTCAAAGACGCTCTACTTCCCTTGTGCACAAGCATTAACACACATACTATTGACACACACAAGCACACACACATACACACACACACACACACGACTTACAGCTTGGTAGATCGCCATCAAGCAGATAGTAAGTATATCGTCATTACATATGTCGATGTTTGCTCCTGTGAGATTTCTAAGAGAATCTGGCATGATGAGGTCTAACTGTGGTTTAAATAAGGTTTAAATTGCACTCCAATTCTCTATTAAATTTCCATTTATCATATTCTGATTCAATTTGTCTCCTGTTTTTCACCTGAACACGCTACTTCAGACTGTCGGGTGAAAAGGAAAGGAGCTAAGACATAGAAATAGTCTGCTTTTAGGTCAACCCCTCAGAGAAGAAGAGGTGTGTGTTTGTGCATGCACATGAGTGTGTATGTCTTGAGTGTGGGTGGGTGTTTGTCTGGATTTGTGTGTTTGTCTGTATGTGTGTGTCATATTACAGAGCACAGAGGTAAAGGTATGGCAGCTGCCTGCAGGAAAATCTGAGCTGCCTGCATCTAAGAGAAGCTTTCATCCTCCTACCTGCCCACCAAAGAGGGGAGGCATACACTCAGTCTATCTCTCTGTCTTCCAAACACGCACACACACACACACACACCTACACACACACAAACAAGGGTCTAGGCTAGAGATTCCAGCAATCAACAGATATTTCAGTACGAGCCAGCTTCTTGGTCTAGGTTGATTTTCTTTGTCAAAGTGTCAACATCCAGCTTCTGTCTCATCCTTCCTGAGAACTGGAGAAGCTTCATGGGAAATATACGAGAAAATACTTACATTTATTAAGATGTTTTCTACTCTGGGCTTATAGTGTCTTAGCATTAACCTTAATTTTACCAGAAAAAATATTCTCACGGAGATACAAGATCTCCTTTTTCAGGAGAGTCCTGGCCAGCATTGGATTATCATATTAAAATATATACAGACAAAGAGGAAGAGAGACTAGAGTAAGAACAGGTTATTTATTATCTTCATGTCAGCTTAATAATGGGACCCTTGGACATGTAGTAATGGGTTTGCATAAATTTGTAGAAGATGCAAGAAAAGAAAGGTCACAGTCAGTGCAGCAGGGGCTGCTATATGCTGACTTTCTTACTCAGGTTCCCTGCTATTAACATGCTATATATCTATAGCTATATATGCAATGCATGTTAATGTAAAGTGTACAAGTCCTGCAGAACTCATTACAATCAGATTGCAGATATTCTTAATTATTTCTTATGTTTCCAAAACCATGTTTTTGTGTTAGCCAAAAATATGTCTTAACATGCACTTAACACAAAGGGACAGCCAGGGCTGATTTTAATTCAATAAGTTTTGTAATTTATAAACCAAATTGTCAGACATATTAAATCATGACTTATTTATTGTAGTAGTTTTGATATTGTTTGGGAACATATATTTTTGCTTTGCTAAACATGTCAATGTAAAAATTCAACCAATTCTTGAGATATGTCAATCTGGACAAAACTTGTGGATATGAATGACGGACTACATTAGTGCAATGAGACTATAGGTGACAACAAAGTTTATGTCATTATACTCGCTTTTAAAGCCTGGTCGGGTCGGGGATTATTGCAGAAGATCAAATCGATATAGAACAATCCAGAGGTGGCTTTGTTTACAACTCTACCGGATGATAAAAGTATCGAAATGAGAAGTAAGTTAGTCAGCGGGAGGAGGCTTTTTGCTTTAGAGAAATTGATTTTTGCGTAATGTTTATTACATATGGCTGACAGCAGGGGCAATAATAGCTAAAAAAATTAAATAAAGACCAAATACAAAGGAAAGCTAAATGGGAAAGTGATCGAGTAAACCCTCGGTCTTTTGACAGATGAAGAGACCTGTTGGAGTTGAAATGATTCAAAACTGATCCTGAATTTGATGTCTTTCTACTACACAGGTATGTAATAAATTACGTTAATTTTACATTCTAACATGTATTTTTATTTCAATATGAAACACAGTTGGTAGCTAAATCAGAACTAGCCCATGCTAGCTACATTTGACAACACAGCGTTTGTAGCATTTAGTTAGCAAAGCGAGCGCTGATAGGCTTAACGTGACGATGTATCTGTAGACCTACATGCAGCAGACACTGTGGTTTGTCTCAACCTTGAGAGTCTGTATTACTGAAAGGCAAACTGAGTTTACGTTTACACTGCTAGGTTAGGCTAAATTTGGTGATAACTATACATACCTGCTACAATCGAAGAGTTGTGCGCTGTGTTTTCGTAATTGCAAGTAGACATGCAATGTTAGAATCTAGCAATGATCCCATTAAGCTAGCTCCCAAGGCACAACAAGGGTCAGGAGTTATTATTTAGCATCATCAGGATAATTATTGTTGTTTATTAGCTATGTTAACATGAATGTTAATTAGTATAGTACTTTGTATTTTCTCATGATCTTCATAATGCTTAGAACGTTGATTGATAGATGAATCAGACTGGATTATGTATGATTTTTTTTTTTTACATATTTCCATAGCCATTACCTTTCATGTCACATAAGTTGTTTATGTAGTAGTATAGGTTTTATTTCATGTAAGTGTCGCTCTTAAGCACATCATCAGCATATCAGTGGATTGTGTCAGAATGACATTTTTAACCCAATCCACTACATGAGAACATAATCAGAACAGAAGGTAATTCTTTCAATGTGAAAAACTCCCTCTTGTCTCATACAGGCCACCAGTATAAGAGGTGAGCTGACTCTTCTAGATTCACTATAATCACCACAAGATGCATGCAAAAATTAACAACTTTATCTTAGCTTTATCCTACAAGAACTCGTGAATCTTTACCAAAACCTTGAATTGTAAACTCTGTTTTGTAACAGGAACAAGAGAAACCACACTAAGACGGCCAACATGGAGCGCCAACATGGAGAAGATGCCAAAAGAATACAGCTCCAAAGTCATCAATGGAAGGCGATTAAAAAATCTATGGTCTGAGAAGAGATGAAGAAGAAAGACTCCCAAAAACAGGACTGTTGAGGCCAGATGACCCAAGGAGGCATAGTTGTCTCTCTGTGATACCAACACCAAGACCAAAGATACACACATGCAAGCATCAAATGAGGACAAATATACATCCATATTATCTCTGTATGATTTACTCACTGAAATCACTGGAGAATACATTAAATATTTCATAACTGATCAGCTCAGGCTGCGCTAGTGACTAACCAGTGAAGCTGAATACTACTGTACTTTCTGGGTCAACAAAGAGACATTTGATAACTCTCAACATCTTTTTCTTTGCTGAGATAACCAAACACTATACTGTGTATTATCTTCCTCTCTTACTGTATCTTCCCTCATAAAACTTTAGAGAATGTCCAATGCATCCATGACATACTGAATAACTGATATGTCTGTATTGTGAAGAATTGTAAATCTTGTATATTGAGTTATCAACTAAAATGTTATGATACTGATTGGTTAACTGTATGTTCATCTCATAAATCATTAACTCTGAAATCAATCTGATCAGCGTTATACATTTTAAAAAGAAAGATTGCACATAGATTTTGAAGAATTGTATAAATTGAAATTTGAAATTTGTTAAAAAACTAATTTTTATTGATTTTATTGTGAAAAATAATCTTTACATAAGGGAAGTAAACATAATATTAACAGGATAACATAATATTGTTTTTATTATAGTTTAATACTATGTTTAGGTAGTGACAAATTTGGGGAGAGGAAAAACATTCCAAAACAGTCTAAAAAGACAATATACAAGTTGACGGTTCTTTTCCTAGATATGTGTACTTCAGATATGGTACAATATATATAGGGAAAAAAGTTTTGGGACTAAAACTTAAAAAATTTCAAAACGTTTCCAACCTGACTTTGAACCAGTTCGGTAGAATGACCCATATTGAATGATAATTCAAACCCAATGAAAAGAAAAATAAATGTACCTTCCCTTTGCTCATTATAATAATATGTATGAATTTCAAGAAATGTAAACAACTTGACTTTGTAAACACAAGTCAAAGTCAGTAAGAAATATAAAAAAGGCACTTGTTTTATGCTTTTTTTGGGGGGGAAATGTAGTAAGCCGGCGAGGTATGAACTCAGTGGAGTTGTCAGAAAAAGTGTCACTGATTCTCCATACAGAGCATCTGAGGATATACCTAAACATCCATCACACCTGGCTCCTGGTCTTTATCAACAGTAAAGATGTGGTTCCATGCAGCTCGGGCAAGGGGCAGAACCCCTTCATAGAGAATATAAAATACTGACCCAGTTCTACGGGCTCTTTCTGCAGCATTTTCCCCTTCAAGTCAGGGCGCATTCCTTTACAATTAGTGCACATGCACCAGTTTCATCGTGCTTCACTGTGGGTTTCAGGGGTTTAGGTCAGACTCAGAGTAATTGAGTAAGTCCAACATCAGTCCTGACAGTCTTAGCAGGAACATCTCCAGGAGCTGCTTATTTGTGCACAGAAGTCAAGGATAGTCATTTATTCTGAAAATATAAACCAGCCATGCATTAGAAATCATCTTGTATTCACGGATCGATTAATTATTCTATATTCAGGAATAAGGCAAGGGCATTCTTCAACCTTCATTGCAGATGATATTGACTACTGGAGATGGTTCGTACTACTGGCTGATGTTTAACACGTCTTACTCACTTGGACCGGCCTCTTGCTTAACCACCTAGACTTCGACCACCGCCTCTCTAAGACCCAGACTCAGAGAAACTAGGACTAAAGTGTGTTTCAATGCTGAGGTCAAGCATTAAGATGCCCTGTGAAATACTTTTAGATCATTTTTGCTAAATAAGTTTGGAAGGTTGAATTTAGTAAATCAAGAATAATGACAGGAATTGAATGGGTTTTAATAAAAAAATGTCTTATTCCCTTCATTTGTTTCCACAACAAAAGCAGGACTTAGCAAAAGTAACATCTTTCTGACCCTGCGGGAGATGGTGCTCATGGGAACTGCAGTCTTCACCCTGGAAAAACCGTATCATCCACCAGGGTCACTAAATTAAACCCACCCCCCAAAAATGAAGGTTCCTCAAAGGGCCTTCAAATCTTCTAAACCATAAAGACATCGTACAGCTTTTTACAGGCTAAGTACTTCTGCCCGTCACATTAACTTTTACTTGTGATATATATCGAATGCCCCTTTAACAACTACATAATATTTAATTATATTGTCTGTTAAAGTAGTGCATTCTGTCTATGAGGAAAAAAGTCCAAACACACACACAGTGATAACTTTATTGGCAATAAAAGATAGGATATTAGTTGCATCAGCTGTTGTTGGCCTCATTGTTTTCAGTGTGGTGAAATGCATTCAGTCCTCACACTGTAATCATTCAGCATGGAAGGGGGAGCAATAAATCTGATAACACACACACACACACACACACACACACACAAACAGAACCCACATACATATACTTTGGGGTATAAACTCATGGACGAGCAGAGAATTGTTGGAACAGAGATCAGATTAGAGAAGCTTTTCTGATCGGTTGAAAGAGAAGGGTGGGCTCGTGTATCAACCAGCCATCTAAGCTGGCTTATCCTGATACAACCAGGGGCAAAGACACACACACACACACACCACGAGAAGAGAGTTTACTGGGTGATGTGGTGGGGGAACAGTGTGGTACAATGCATTCTCCAAACAATTCCATATCCCTTTTAGTCATGGCCAGGCTTTGGCTGTGAAGCGGAAACATCTCTGAGCCCTTGTTAACCGTGTCCCCAAGTTCTTCCATTGGTCTACTTTAACTGCCTTTACACTTTGTAGCAACTCTCACAAAAAGTATTACAACGGGGAGATCTTGACAGCTTCCTGATTTTGTCCTGCGTCACGTTTGATTGACACTTACATCTCTGCTCTCTTTCTCCAAGCAGGACAGATGTCCAGATGGTGTGCCCCTCCCACTGTGGATCACTCCAGCTCACCCTGACCGTTTCATGGGCCACACACCGATCCAAGCATCAACGACCACTGCTTGACTCGACCCCACCTTGTACCGAACACCTCACCCGCATCCCCTCGCCCCCCGCCTTCACCCTCCGCCCCGCACCTCCCTTTTCCCCTCTTCTCACAATTTGACAATCCCCAGCACCTCCCCGAGCCCAACATGGTCGCCTGCGTTCCCGCTCTACTCCTGACTGTCATGATGTGTCGAGGCGTCCTGCTCTCTGTCGGAGACCCGCCACAGCAGTCCCGCAAAGAGATCCGCATCGAGGGGGATCTGGTGCTCGGAGGCCTGTTCCCCGTGCATGAGAAGGGTGCCGGGATGGAGGAGTGTGGGCGTGTGAACGAGGACAGAGGGATCCAGAGGCTGGAGGCCATGCTGTTCGCTATAGACAGAATCAATATGGACAGTACTATCCTGCCCGGGGTCTCTCTGGGGGTCCACATACTGGACACTTGCTCTAGAGATACCTATGCATTGGAGCAGGTGGGTGAACATGGTCACTGCTCATAGACTCTGCATGCTTCCTGACTGTACTTAAATACACTCGTCGGTCTAACAAATGTTCTAATCCTAAACTTTTACTGCCTGTTATCCATTTAAAACACCGTTTATAAGAGGGTGGGGTGAAATCTTGTTCATATGTTCATAAAAAAACCTTACCTTTCATTTTTTACATGTCAAGGTTTATTACTTTAAAACAAACGAGTATTGCTCTTACAAACATATGTATCCAAAATACAGACAGATACAGATTGGCAGTAGCTTTTTTTTGAAGGCTTTATATGCTTTATATACCCTTAAAACAAAGGAAAGAGACCCGATTTCAGAACTAACAAAAGATCATTGTTTAAAGTTAAAGGCTTAATATGCGATTTTTTTGATCCAGCAGATGTCGCACTTGAGCACCAGCATGAAACCAAAACAACCCGCGCTGCATTGTTGTGTTAGCATGCTAATGCTAGCGATCTTTATTATGCTCGTGTCTTCCCACTGCATGTAAATTTACCTGAAATGAGCGTGATCTAGAAACACAGTTAAGCAGTGAGTACAGTATGTTATTCTTCTTTTCTCTAGTCCCTCAATTAAACAACTTTTATACACGAGGGGAGGAGTCAGCCGGCCGTCCGGGCGATGTAAACAAAGTGAAGATAGGACTCTGAAAACTCTGAAAACATCACAGACAGTGGGACTCGGGTGTTACACCCATTGTAGACAGTCATGACTCACAGAGTTATTTTCAGAGGAGATACTTGATTTTTACATTTACATGTGAAAAATCGCATATAAAGCCTTTAAGTCATCACTGAGTAGTATAATACCTGCAGGTTTTCTGCCAATGCAAATTAAGTTGTTGAAAGTAATTAAATCCTTCAACCAAAGTAACATCACTGAAAAAAATGTTAGTTAGAACACTTATTCTCTATGAGAGTGTCTTCTTCTTTGTGTTCACATTTACCTGGGGAATGCTGGGACAACTTACTCACATAGTTTGTCTGCTCTTTTGTGCCGTAGGGAGACTTAAGCTTTTGCTACATTTTCTTATATAAAAAAAAAAAAGTTAATCTGCGGGGTAAGTTGTGGTGCCACTTAAAAAAAAGAGCAGTGCTTCCATTTTAAATCAACTATAAGGTCTCATTAGAAGATATTATACGAAGTTGAAGTAAATGTACCTTGAAATTATTTTTGTATCTAACTTGGATAAAGACGCTTACCTCGAATGATAAAAGCAAATCCTTGAAGAGAAATAAAACACTGAACTCTTTGCAATGATGGGAAATGAGCCGGATATTAAAAAATATGATAGAAGTTTCTCGAGGGGACTGACATCTTATCAAAAATATATTGCATCTTTTTTGCCGAGTTAATATGTGCCGTGGCATCTAGTGATCATATAAAGGGAACTCTTATTTTAGACTTTTTTGTGTATCTGATATTATGTTCACCTCACCGGACTGCAGGTTAATTTGCTTTTTATCCACAGGCCAGCTAAATGATAAAAACGTGGTCGGTCAAAGAGTAATACATTTTCAAACAGGACCCTTTAGTGAAAAAAAATGTAAGAGCATGTATGTAAGTAAAGCAAAAATGTTTTTATAGTGGCTTTAAGAAGGAAGACGTTTCATCTTAACTTAATTTTTTTTTGTGCTGCTTATTTCTCCACAGAACGTAATTTTAAAGAATTTCACAAACTGATTAAAAATAAATAGACATCATTAATCAGATGGTATCCAGTACATAGCATTGCATGGTATGTGAAATGTATGTTCATGTGTTTCCTATAGGCTCTGGAGTTTGTCAGAGCCTCCCTCACCAAAGTGGACGACACAGAGTTCATCTGTCCAGACGGATCTTACGCTTTGCAGGATGATAGCCCGCTGGCCATCGCTGGAGTCATAGGCGGCTCTTTCAGCAGCGTCTCCATACAGGTAAATACACAGTATGTAGGTAAAGGATTTATAGAATCACATTTTTAAACATCATCAGGAGGATTACGCCTTTATTAAATGGCTTTACGGGTAGAATTTAGCCTGCAAACTTCTGCTCTTAAACAGGGTTAGGTATTAAAACAAAGGAAAGAGACCCGAGTTCAGAACTAACAAAAGATCATTGTTTAAAGTTAAAGGCTTTATATGCAATTTTTTTGATCCAGCAGATGTCGCCCTTGAGCACCAGCATGAAACCAAAATAACTTGCGCTGCAATGTTGTGTTAGCATGCTAATGCTAGCGATCTTTATTATGCTCGTATCTTCACACTGCATGTCAATTTACCTGAGCGTGATCTAGAAACACAGTTAAGCAGTGAGTACAGTATGTTATTCTTCTTTTCACTAGTCCCTCAATTAAACAACTTTTATACACGAGGGGAGGAGTCAGCCGGCCGTCCCGGCGATGTAAACAAAGTGAAGATAGGACTCTGAAAACTCTGAAAGCATCACAGACAGTGGGACTCGGGTGTTACACCCATTGTAGACAGTCATGACTCACAGAGTTATTTTCAGAGGATATACTTGATTTATATTATATTTAAGTGTGAAAAATTACATATAAAGACTTTAAAAGAGAAAAAAAGCTTACTTCTTCAAGTCTCCAAAAATCCAACCTCTAGGGAAAAACCTCAAGAAGACTTAAAAAAAACCCGCTTTTTGCAATAAACAAACACATCGCTCAAATCACCTGTTAGGTAATATAATGGTTGACGACATTGCAAATACAAAAACTCTGCTGTTTTCGGGTTTTCAAATAACCAGAAAAAACACAAGTACAAACTTGGTCAATGTAGAGTGAAAGTCTTCTGTTGGTAAGGTAAGCGTATCTGCGTGCGTCAAGTGTGCGTCTCTGTGTGTGTTTGTGTGGATGTGTGTACTTATTTCTTAGAATCCAGTTCCATTGGTGTGTTCTTGTGTCTCTTCCCAGCTCCTGTAGCTCTTGTCATAGAGCCGGGTAATTTGCATAGTTTAGCATAAAACCTCCTTCTCCTTTACTCCTCTGTGGCTGCACAAAAAGCATCCTCCTATCAGTCCTTAAATCCCTAATCTGTGCAACGTCTTCCTGTATTCTCCCTTTCTCACACTCTCTTTCTCATTTTCATTTTCCATTTCCTTTTTTTTTTCTTTCTCTTAAGTCTTCTGCTCTGTTCCTTCTCATCACTTTCTTCTTCTGTCTTTATATGCATTCAGAGGCAACCCCTCGTGGCTATTTAGGCAGAGCTCAGTGTTTGCTGACCTCAGCCCGCTTCTTCTTCTCTTCCTTCTTCCTGGGGCAGCCGCTGTTAACACATCTCTTATCTCTTGTCCTTCATCATGCATAATTATTCTTTTTTTTTTTTTTTTTTTTTTTACACTTATTCTTGTTGCCCTTTGTTGATGTTGCTTTTAACTGTGTTTACTGCGGGGCAGCACTGTCTACGAGACCTAAACTGTGATCAGCCTTTATGATCTCTATCCAGTGATTCTCCTGCTATCTCTCCACACTTCTCTCTGCTCTCTACAGCGAGTCTGTCTGTTGCTTCTAAATTAAGTGATAAATTATTTCTTTTTACCAGGCACAAGCTAACTCCAATATTTTTTGAAGGCATTTACATAGAACGCATCATTCCTTTCCAACCACTCCTACACACGTGTTAATGTGTCGCGGTGTGTCTGCGTGCGAGTGTGTGACTTGCATTCCAAGCAGAAAAAAACACACAGCACTGCACCAAGTTTTTTGCTCCTCTCCTTTCATTTTTTTTTTTTTTTTTCTACTTGTCTCCCATATTCAACCCGATTCCTACCGCACATCTCCCTTCCCTCTTTTTTCTCACAGGAAGGAAGCAGAGTAAACTTTCAGTGTCTTTACAGGCAGCCCTCTTAGCTAGCTGTAGTCATTGTTCACTGGCAGGTAATGGAGCAATGCAGGTACATTTTGCAGCATGACCTTCCCTGACATTTGAGTCAACTGCCATCTGAAAACCATAAAGCCTTCAGCGAGTACTACAAGCAGTATTTTTATGTGTGCACGCGTGTGCGCCTGTGTGTGTGTGTGTGTGTGTGTGTGTGTGTGTGTGTGTGCATATGCATTTTGGCATATATTTCAGTGCAGGTGTCGGTGTATGTGTCGACCAGCCTCTGTGCACACGAGTTTATGTATATGAGTATGCTTCCTAATCTTCTACATTATTAGTCTAATGAGATTCTGACATGTTGTCAAAACAGCTCATCAACTGAGGCTGTGAATGAAATATAGAAAAGCCGAGAGTGATGCGCTCTAAAAGGATTAAACCGAAGCTAGAACAGAATGGCAGTGTAGTTTGTATTTATTTGCATGTGTATGCATGTTTGACTGTGTTTGTTTACATGCACACATGAATGCGGATCACTCATATTTGCACTATGTCCGTGTTGGCATCTGTGACCGAAATTTTGCAATCAAGAGAACATGACCAATCAACAGTAAAAGAGGATATTATATGGACATCAGCAGAGCCATCGCTTTCACATGAGTCAGTGGTTTATTGAACTCCTGTCTGTGTGTGCACATTTTGTGTGTACAATTTTTGTGTTTCTCCATGTGCATACACTGTGCGCCTTCACTCGCTGCACTGTCTTCAGCAATCACATATTGTGCATGAGGAAACATGGGGCAGCTGTGGCTCAGAAAGTAGCTGATTTCAAGATCAGCGGCTCAATCCCCGGCTTTCACAGTGCACCTGTCCCAAGTGTTCTTTGGCAAGACATTGAACCCCAAAATGTTACCAGCCATCGGTATGTGAGTGCGTGTGAATGTATAAGATAGATAGGATCACAATTTGTAAGTAAGTAAGTAAGTCATTTAGTATGTGACTGGGGATGTACACAAAATTCACCATTTTGAAAAAAGCAGTCTTCCAATTATGATAACATGTATTCCTTTAATGAAATGCATATATAATGTTAATGTTGAAAGAGTACATGAAAACACATTTCTGGCTTTGGTTTTAGACCACAGAATCTGCTGGAAACCTCAGATTAATTATGTTCGACCAAAGCTGGCCTTTAAGGAAAACAAAACACATACTGGACCACAAATCACTGCACATTCTGTATTCTTCACTTGTATTACCATATGAATAATTGTGTAGGAGGTCGGGGAAACGCTTAAAAAAAGCAACTTACAACCATTGTGCATACTTCAGAAGAGACCAATCAGGATAGTACACGAGGTGTGGTGTAGGGAACACATGAACACACTGTTTTTAAAGTCACGTGCATTGAAATGTATAGATCTGGTCAAATTTAAAACTGCATCATGTTTAAAGCAAGACATAATTCACTTCCAAGCAACATTCAAAAAATGTTTTGTGACAGGGAGGGGGGTTATTATTTAAGAGGTGAATTCAATTTTAAAGAACAATGTATTCTACAATTAGAAGAGTGTATTTCAGGGTACGGGGTGGACGTGTGGAATGGGTTAGAGCTGAAACCAAGCACAAATATAAATCATTAAAAGATTATTTTGACAGGTATATGGAAGAATAAAAAGTGTTTTAGGGGTATCCCAATGTATTTTGTGTACATTGGTTGGATATTAGGATTGTAAATGCACTGTGAACCTGGGATACGTTTGTTTATTAGTTGTAAATAATTGTGAGCATTTGTTGGAATAATATACGGTATGAACTAATAGAAGTAAAGTGAGAAAGGGGTATGGGTATATAAGTTTTACTTCTTCCTACTCCCTTTTGTACACTGTTACTTTTTTGTTCTTTTATTATCTCATTTTAATTTTTGGTTTTGAAATAAAGTATTTCATTCATTCATTCCTTCTTCCTTCACATGAAGTTTAAATGCAATATTTTTTGCTGTTTTTCTGAAGCTCCATAATGCTGAAGGACAACAATGACAAAGTGTGATGTCATTTAGTGTAAATGCATAAACTACAGAGCATTATTACAGCACTGTCGCTTGCAAAAGATCCTTTCTTGACTTCTTTGCAGACCTGGACCAAATGTCACACGCTGAAACATTCTCCAATTTACTTTGATGTACTTTGGAATATCTAGTATAACGTATTATATATCTCTTTGCATGTATTCAAAAGTTCTGAACACAATTTGTTTTTGATAGTGTAAACTTTTACACAAACAATCAAAGTGAAATCCAAAGAATAGAACGTATAGAATCCATGTGAAAGACAAATGCTCTCTCTTTCTTTTTGTGATACCTCACCTCCTCTACAGTGTCTCCTCTTTCCCACTCTCAGTGTGTACTTGTATGCGTCTTCATACGCCCCATTAAACTTATTGAACAGTAATTGGCACTGTTGCTTTCACCTCTCAAAGCATTTACACTGAAGAACTACAAGTAGCTTCTTCTTCTGCAATCTAACTTTGTTCAAACACCATATGATGCTAATAACATGTACTTCACACTGATATATGAGGTAATCATTTTTGTTTTTGTTTTAAGAAAACACTATGTTATATTTAAAGTTGTCTTGAATTTTGAAAGAGTATTAATGTTTTCACCTTAATGATGTCTAATTTTATGTGTATCTCTCCCCTCAGGTTGCCAATCTTCTCAGGCTCTTCCAGATTCCTCAAATAAGCTACGCTTCAACCAGCGCCAAACTGAGCGACAAGACCCGCTATGATTACTTTGCACGTACAGTTCCTCCCGATTTCTACCAGGCCAAAGCCATGGCAGAAATCCTCCGCTTCTTCAACTGGACGTACGTGTCCACCGTGGCATCGGAGGGGGATTACGGGGAAACTGGTATAGAAGCCTTCGAGCAAGAAGCACGCATGAGGAACATCTGTATTGCTACTTCAGAGAAGGTGAGACATGATGTAGAACACATTACATGGAGTGTTTGTTTCTGCATGAATATAAGCAAACAGTGCTCAGAGATAGATACCAAAAAAAAGGCAAAGTTTTATCAGTAGTGTCAGCCTGATGCATGGCCTGAAGCTGCACCAGTAACAGAGAACAAGGCGCTAAATTTGTGAGCGGTTAAAAGTTTTTTATCTTGTCTTAAAAACAAATATGGTTGATATTACTCTGGTGTTATCAGTGGTGCACCAGAGAATGAAACCTTATCTCCGAAAACTCATTCTGGGTACTTTCACACTCACATTTTTCATCTCATTTGCTCTGGAGGTGCATGATGCGGGGGATGCACTACTGAAGCATTTTTTTGCCTTGTTTCTTCATGAGAATTGTGGTGATAAATAATCCTAAATGTAAGCCAAGACACAAATGTAGAAGAATGGAAAGCGCCAACAAAGCATCTTTTGATTGACAAAATGTCTTCTCTTCATTTAAGGTTGGCCGTTCTAACGCTAAGAAGTCCTATGAAGCTGTTATCCGCCAGCTCCTCCAGAAACCCAACGCGCGCGTGGCTGTCCTTTTCCTGCGCAGCGACGATGCCAGAGAGCTGTTGGCAGCTGCCGCCAGACTCAACACCTCCTTCATCTGGGTGGCCAGCGACGGCTGGGGCGCGCAGGAGAGCATCGTCAAGGGTAACGAGGTCACCGCCGAAGGAGCCATCACACTGGAGCTGGCAGCCAATCCCGTGCCAGAATTTAACCGGTACTTCCTCGGCCTGGACCCGGTCAAAAACCACCGTAACCCCTGGTTCAGGGAGTTCTGGGAGCAGCGGTTCCAGTGCTCATTGGGAGGCGGAGGCGGCGGCGGCGGCGGAGGAGGAGGAGATGGAGCGATGCCTCTCCCGCAGTGTGACAAAGACTTGTCAATGGACAAGAGCAACTTTGAACCCGAGTCCAAGATCATGTTCGTGGTGAACGCCGTGTACTCCATCGCCATCGCCCTCCACAACATGCAGCGGAGCGTTTGCTTCAACACCACCAAGCTGTGCGACAGCATGAAGGCCCTGGATGGACGCAGACTCTACAGGGATTACATCCTTAATGTCAGCTTCACAGGTGAGACAAGTGGAGCATGGTGAAGAGAGTGAAGAGGCCTGTAGATAAAGGGGGTTTGAAGGTGGATGAAAAGTGAGAAGAACTGAGAGTGGAAGAGGGAAGTCTGGAGGACTGGGGGAAGATAGCAAAGAAATACAAATGTGAGCGCTGTGCCTGGTTAGCAGTCTTCTCATGGACAACACAGGGATGTTGTCCTTCTAGCTTAGTCAAAACAAACAAGCCCAAGAACATAAAAAGTAGCGAGACAAATCCACTTAATTGCTATGTATTGTCAGAGCCATGCTTGCCATAGACGCCCATTACCCGTGCGTAATTGATATGACACTACAAAGTTGCTTTGAGGAAAGAGGGCTGTAGTTAATCCGTCAGCCATATTCTTCTCTCTTGCAATAATGAGATTGTGTGTGTTATAATAGCCTCTATAGCCGGCTGCCAGTCTGTCTGTCAGTCTCTGTAGAGTTGCGAGAGACGAGACAGAGGATTGGCTTGACTGACAGATGGCGCACAAAGGAAGTGTTATAAATAAACTGCTGTGTCTTGGGGACTGACACAGGTTTAGAGGTGCTTATTTCTCCGCCGACCGTGACCAGCAGCAGACATCAAAAACAGCCAAACAAACGGCACTTACACGGCAGCTTTTGCAGCTTTGGACGCTGGGGAGAGAGAGAGCGGGGGGGGGGGGGGGGAATAGATGGTGGAACGAAAGAATGGCATCACCAAAGGGAGGAAGAGCTTGCAGATAAGAGTGACAGGCAGACTAGAATTCAAAATAGAGAAGTTTAGGGTAAGGTAAACAGGGGTAAGGAGGGAAAAAAAGAGGGAAGGAGGGAAGGAAGGAACAAGGGAGCAGTGAGGAACTGCCAGAGTGGGACAGCGTGCGTCAGCAGAAGATGAGGCTTCTCTTTGAAATTCCCCCATCTTCATTTCTGCTACAAATCAAAGGACTTGAAGCATTTCTGCCTGAGAGGAGGAGGGGGTGGCATGGAGGAAAGTAAGAGGGAGAAGTTAGATAGAAAGAGACAGAGAGAGAGAGGAAGTAGTTAAGGCGATTGCAGTCACCTCGTAACCACTCCCTTGTAGGATGCCTATACAGAAAGGGTTTGGAACAGATATGCAGATTCCAGCAGAGATTTTTTAGAAAGCAAGTTGGAGAGAAGAGGAGGAGTGAATCCTGCTGTGGCTTCCCTCTATCTTCTTCATCTGATCCATATTTTTCTTCCCTGCGTTCTCCTCTCCCGCTGCCTCCCTTCTATTCACTACTGATGTATGTCCATGAGGCACATCTCACAACTCTGCAGCAGGGAGAGAGAAAAAAAAAAAAAAAAGCAACAGCATGCACAAGGATCTTGAAGTTCTTTACAGCTCAGCTCAACAGTGACAGCATGGCGAACAGCTGTATTGGTTCAAGAAAAAAAAACGACGAACCCACACTGCTTGTATGTGTAAAGCTTTCCATCTACAGTATGTTAGGAAGGAGCTGAGGTGAGTTCAGGTTGAATGCGAGGTATAAATACTGCAGCATCACCATCTCCGCAGTGCTCTCAGTCTGAACCCATAGTGGACGCAAAAACCAAACACTGTTCTGCGTGTTTTTATCTCTCTCCAATCCCCTTCTCTTACACACACACACACACACACACACACACACACACACACACGCATGTTCATTATACAGACCTTAAAGTAGAGCAAAACTTGATCTCACTTATGCTTCCTAAAAAAAAAAAATCAGTTTCTGACAAGGTATGTGGTGCTAGTAGCCAGTGCTGTTATAGGAGTGTGTTTTCATATGCCGCTCCCTTCCATCTAGTCTCATCTCTCTAGTTGCTATGGTAATGAAGCCAACTCCACTGCCAATTGTTGAAGTGATCTGGAAGATCATGGGAACTGCTCCCTGCCTACCAGTAACACACACACACACACACACACACACACACACACATTATGCATTATTATTATTATTATTATTATAATCACAAAACACATACACGTAGAGACTAATGCACAAAACACAGTCAGCTTCTTTACAAAGAGGCAGCTCGATATGCTTGTTTTTTTTGTTTACCAGTATGAAATTGCAGACACCCCGAGCCCACACACTTCTCAAAGCCATCATTCAACTCCCACCCACCCACCGCCTCGATCAGCAGCAAAAAATATCAGTATATATACACACATGCGCGCGCACACACACACTTTTCTGTTGAAATAGTGGTGATAGATGTGATATTCCCCCTTCTCTGCGCTTTTGTGTGTGTGAGTGTGTGCGTGTGTGTGTGTGTGTGTGATATGTCTATGTTAGCAGAGGCGGTGTGCCTTCAGGGCCATATTGAGCAGTGAGCTTACTGCAACGTTTAGATGCTAGAGAAAAACCTTCACTCTATATCTCTTCCTCATTTTTTTTTACCTTCACACTCTTCCTCTCCCTTCCCTATTTGACACATTATGTCCCTCTCTTTCTCTCTCTCTCTCTCTCTCTTCATCTCTCTCTCCCTCTTTCTGTTTATGTTTCCTTCTCTCTTCATCACTACATCACTCTATATATCTCTTCGTCTCGCTTCTCCTTCTCACCCAGAAATATTCCTACTCTCTTTACTTTCCAAAACAGCACATCCCACTCAGACTTCACAAGGTTGCTCTCCTGCCTCCACTGCATCTCTTGCGCGCCCGTCTGTTCCTCCACTACTTCCCTTTGCTCATCCCTCCATCCATCCTTCACCTTCTCTCTATCGATTCCTCCGTCTTAAGGCTTTCCTCCTTCCACCAGTATCTCCTCTAACGTCACATTAGTCGCCTTCTTTTCTCTTGTACTATCTCCTCTCCTTTTCCTCTCCTGTAATCTTCTGCCTCTTTTCCCTTGTCTCTTTCCTCATTTCTTTGCACCCTTATCTTGTCACCTGGCTCATCCTCCGTCCCAGCACCCACTGCTTTTGGCCTGCGGTTTCTCTCCTTTTGTCTCCTATCTCAACACCTTTCTTTCCATCAAGCTCAGTTCTCCATGGCCATACATCGCTCTCCCTTGTTCCCCGACTTCCTCTTCTTCATGGCTATCCTCCGCTCCCCTGTGGCCTGTTGGTCTGCAGTGAAGGCAGGGCCTCCATCCCCCAGAGAACAAATCCACAGGGAGAACAAATATAGCTCATGTGATCTGTGTGTGTGTTAGTGACATGTGAGTGCACCTCTCTGTCCATTTCAGCATAAAAGAGATGTGTGTGTGTGTGGATTTGTGTCTCTGTAGGGCACAGATGTGTAAGGTCACCAAGGAACAAAAGTGGGTCAAAAAGGTTGAAAAGCACCCTGAGCTGTCAAATATGTATGTTTTACCTGGAACAGATGTACATTTGTGCGTGTAAAGATAGGCAGTGTTGACTCTGTAAAACTTTAAATCAGTATTAAGTCAGAGCTTCAGGTGTATTGTTTTCTAGAAATACAATTTTCTATTCCCAAGCCAATAACTAATCAAACTGCCAGCTTTTGAAACTTTGGTAATACACTCTTACAAAAGAAAAGGTTCCTCCTCTCTCTATTAGCCTATACACCTCTCTTTCTCTATCTCCTATTTCAGATTGCTTATACCCACTTATTCCTCCCAAGCCCCCTTTGCCTCTTCTCTTTCTCCCTGCCTTTAATACCCACAATCCCCCTTGGGCTTCGCTTTAGCCCAACATGGCTGAGAACATAATTAATTTCACAGCTTCTGAATGAAAAGCCTGTTTTCACCATGCTTCTAATTGGGCTAGAATAATAAGGTGTTTCTCAAGTTTGCAGGAATGCACGTGTCTTGCAAAAATAATTGGATTGGGTTGCTTTAAATCAGCGGTTTGTCCCAACTAATTTTATTTCTTTTTCTTTCCAGTGATTTGTGTTATATATTTTCTGGCCCAAGCGGTTTTGATAGATCTGCAATCACGAGTTGGGCGGATTTGATTGACAGTGAATTGGATTATGTCACATAAACAGCAGTATATATTTGCAGTTTCACCACATAAAATATTGTAGTAAATTGTGGACTGACAAGGCGTGCTCCACCGCTGGCAACACCTCAAAAGGCATGAAAAGTTAAGTCAAAGTTTGTAGCACTAACGGCTAAACCTGCTGTGGGTCTCAGCTGGAGTAGTCATGTCCAGCAGGAAGTAGTGCATGGATGAGGTCACGCAGAATCATCAATCATCACTGCTTAAGGGCTTACTCAAGTCATTGCTCAAGTGTAAGTACAAAGCAAGAACGCCCAGAAGCTGCTCATCAAAATGATCGGTACAGTTCATTGGTTATCAAAGTTGGTGAAGGGCCAGCAGTCGGTACCCCCTCTGTACATCTCATCACCTATTGGACTGATGTTCATGACGTTTCCTTTAAATCCTTGTGCAGTCCTTTGAACAAATCACCCACAAATTGGCACCAAATTGCCATACAGACATAAATACTTCCCAGACGATGAAGCGTGTCGTTATTTACTCCCTGACTTCTCCTCTGGCGCCGCACTGTTGATGAATTGCCATGGAATTTATTTCAGATATCTATTGCCTGGGTAGGTCATACCAAATATGATTTGAAAATGGACTGCTTTATTGTGCACGAGTAACCAACCTACTGTTAGTGCATCAAGTTTGATCTGTTGAGGGGGACGAAAAGAGAAGAGCAGGGCAGACATGGCGCTAAGGTTACCGGTGGTAGCTCCTTCTGATGTGAAGGAACGAAGAAAACGGTCAACCAGACTCACAACTCCAGACTCACACGGTTTTTAAGGTTTAGGTGAACTGAAGGATTTCCATCCTAAGCTGCATGTGGATAGCAGTGTAAAGACAGTAGC
>NC_083615.1:4001474-4123974 GCF_963584025.1 Labrus mixtus
TCATATTCACGTCACATTTCTCACTGTCTTCTGTGGATTTCGTATGGATGATTAGTTGAACATTTTCACAGAGATTTCATCACTTTTATTTCTTTAGGACTAAAAAAGGACAAGTGGCTGTGGACCAAACTTTACTAGCTTAGGCTATATATTTACATTAGGTTTGTATGTATATTAAGTTTGCTTTATTCTCTAACTCATTTTAGTTTGTGTAACAAAAAACTCTAATCTGGTCATTTTACTTCTGTTCCCCTTCTGTTGTCTTACCCACACACACACACACACACACACACACACACACACACACACACACACACACACACACCGGCACCTTTCTTACACACAGATGCTTGTCCAACGCCTTATTACGTTGCTTTGTTGTTAGGGTGTTTATGCTCTTTTTACAATATTCATCAGCAGTAACCTAAAGACACTTAAATGAGATTACTCACATTTGGATACACATATACAGATTTCGATACATGACATCAGGTGATACGCGTGATGGTAGGCTTATTTGATGATGACGCGTATCACAACAATCATCCTAAACTAAGAGTGCATGGCAGCTTGCGGCTGCAGAAAATTGCTGAAATGAGTCCATTAGAAGCTTCAGATTTGACATGAGCATTGTATCTAAGTGGCAACCTCCGGTGTTGAAAAGTGAAGACGATGCTGGAGTGAAAAATCCTGCAGTTCTTCGAGTTGAAGGCTGGTTGCAGAAGCACAGGAAGTCACATACACACCCAGTCAAAAAAGTCGAAATTAACATGTTTACAGCGTAGTTCAGCAAGTGAAATTGGTCTGATTTGTTTATGTCTCACTCAGCACAAATTGTACGGGGAGTGAATTTAATAATAACTCGTCCGTTTTGATTTTTTTAAGAAGGAAAAGTGGTTTTAATATAAGACGCGTAGCTGACCTCGCTAAATGGCGGGCCCAATGTAACAGTATGTCAAGAGGCTTGAAACAAGCTCTTAACCTGTCGTTAGGTTGACTGAAAGTTAGGGTCAGACAGCATTTCCAGAATGGGCGACAGCCATCAATGGGACTCCAAAGCTCCCTGCAGTAAAAGATGGGTGACGATGGCTAGGTCCATGAATGTTCACAGTCTATGGTTGCACCTCCATTCTTGTATTTACAGCAGAGACGTTCTGATTGATGTTTTTGCACCTATTTGTGCCTTTTCTTCCCCATTTTATAATCATGACTTGTCTTGTTTTCTCACACCTTTTCACGACAATAATTAATGTTTTAATTTGTTATAATTCTCATTGCAGCGCGATCAGAAATAAGTGACATCATCCTGATTATACCGTTAAAAAAAGCAAACTTTTTCATTAAAAAGCAAAATTATGAATAATTTACAACCAGTAGATAAACCAGAAGACCCTTTTATTTAGAAAGTGCTTTTTAAAAATCTGAGTGAAACTGACAGTAATATGAAAAGCGACATCATTTCAAAAAGAGTATGTGTTACCCCATGCAGGGACATCAACATAAAAAAAAAATGAAAAAAAAAATGTTTGAATTACAAGCTCGCAGTGATTTTTAGAAACACATAATTTATGTTTATATAAGCTTCGACAATGTTGAGTACCTAACATACACACACCGTTCATTCACAGCAGTGGTTCTCAACTGGTCTGACCTCAGAAGGACTCGTATTGTTGGGGCGGCTGCCTTAACTACAAAGCCCCGCTGGCTGCTTTGTGTGTGCGCCTCAGACAACCGCCATCGGCAGTACGATGTGCAAAACGTGGCCCTTGATAACGATAATATTACCGGGTGACCACTACCAATTCGGACTGATCACCGTTTCTTTGATGACATTTGATTGGCTCATCATGTCCAAAAAAACAAAAGACGTTTGGCAGGCGTCTGAAGCTGTGAAACGTGGCGCAAAGTTTGTGCAAAAAAATGGACCGGTATTTTCGGCGGTGGAGGGTCCAACTGTTTCTGTGGCCGCTTATGATGAGGCTAATCCGAGCAGCTGGGACACGACAGGTGGGCATTGTGTGCAGTCCCTGCGCCGGAAGCAACGGATTAACTTTGAATTGTTCAATACGAGTATACCTACTTGAGTAATTAAACTTAATGGCTGCATTAGAGAACAGCAGCAACAGTGATTTGTGGAGCAAGGCTGCTGCTTATCTCTAAACTTTCAGGTCGGAAAATACAGAAGAATTAAAACCACTTTTTAATTAATTCATAGAGTACGTATCCATCCAGTAATTAAGTACTCATGTTTTTTTTTCTTTAATGAAATGAAAAAGAGAAATGTCTTCACACTATAATTTGTACAATGATGAGTGAGGAGAAGAAAACAAGGTATATGTAGCCTGCTTTCTACAGTAGAGTACTGAAAGCTGAGCAGAGATACGACCATGTCCTTGTGGTTAAGAAGCAGTTATGTAAGCCATACAGGAATACTCTCTGACTCGAGACCATCAAGCTTTTCATTAGAGTCTAATGCTAATGAAACAATATTTTCTTGTATATATGTTCAATCAAATTGTCATCTTAACCAACCACATTTCCGTGTAGGCGGCCTCACAAGGACTAACCTTTCTAATTAAAAGCTTTTACACTACATTTAACACACTGTGAGGAGCAACAGAGCGTCACTGATCAGGTTCAGTTTCTTTGCTGAAAGCTTCAGGCTGCAGTTTACAACTCAACTGGAAAGATTACAGGTCTCTGACCGCAGGACATGATGTTTGATGCCTGAAGGCTTTCAGCTGACTGTACCACATGTCGCAGTAGCAGCTCTTTCTGAAAGGGTGATCAATGTTCTCAGGCGCTTAGAGTGGATGTGACTGAAATATGACTCATCCTGTTTAAATTGTGTTGATTTGTCTTTTATTCAACTATCTGATGCCAAAGAAAAAACGTTTTTATCGTACACATGCTGCAATGGATTGTTGCTTGGTCAGTGTCCCAAAAAAGGGGGACAGCTGTGTAGTTTGACGTCTCCTGACCGGAAGGTTGGGGGTTCGATCCGCAGCTTCATGTCCGATGCGTCCTTGGGCACTTAACCCCAAGCTGCTCCCGTTGCTTCCTCTGCAGTGTATGCATGTGTAGGCATGGGATTAGTTACTTCTGATGGTCACTTTACATAGCAGCCTCTGCCATCAGGGTGTGAAGAGGTGTTAATGCGTAGGTGCTATCCTATGCATTTTAGTTAAGTGGTTAATTATTATTAAATACATATATCTGTGTAAATCAATATAAACCTTGAGTGATCGCCCTAAAGATAAATATATCTTTTTGGGGGGCCGTAGGGGAATTTTCCTGGTGAAGGAGCAGGTCCAGGTTTTGTTACCCTTACTTATATTGATTGATAGATATTAATGACTATTGTAGTTATGATGTGTTGATCTGTTATTGTTTGTGGGTTTGCTAACCCCCAAAGGGGGGATTATGTTGTAGTTTGAATCATAACAGAAATACACAATCTGGTAAGCAACAGGCACAAACCAATAGTTATCTAACCTCTGTTGCACAATCAGACCCTGACCTGTTCAGAATTGCCTTTCACAGATGTAGCTCACAGCTAGACATCTTACGTGTCAGACATGGAAACGCCGCAACGCTGGATGTGTTAATATCGCTACACCACAGCTAGGGTTTTCACCAAAATACAATTGTAGAAGGTTTTTATTTTAACACATTTTGATTTTAAGTTTTTTTTTTTTATTAATTCTGTACGTTCTGTATGTTACTTGTGTAAACACTGACGTTAATTATATGATTAATTATAGTTTTATTTGTATATTGTTACACTGGTTGGTTAAGGAAAGGTGAAAAGTGATGCAATAAAAATGAACCTGTCCTGTTGTTTGAAATATGTCGCAGGCATCAAATTAAACTAAAGTATTGATTATAGCACGGGGTGGAAAATAAAGCTACAGGCTGTGTTGCTAATAGGGGATTACTATGATACAGACGAATGAACAGTGGACCACTCAGTTCACTTTGAGTAGCAGTGTTTGCATAGAACATTGCTGTTTTTGCCATGCGATGCATTTACAGATTGTTCAGCTCTTTTATCAGATGATGTTGCACTACCCTGAAGCTAAATCTGAGACTGAACCACTTTTTTTTTTTGCTGAGCTAAATCCTACTTTTCTTTTCTGCAGTAGCTGCTGTTTTTAAGCCAATAATTTCACCGCTCACAATCTACAGTATTTCAGCTACCATGCATATTGAGGACAGTGTGTGTCCACTATGAAGATCTGTGTGGTGGACAAGCATTGAGAGTATCTAATTTGAAGATCGCAGTGGCAAAACATGTCTTAATAATTCATCCATCAAACAATGAGGACGGTTCGCTTCATTTGCAGTCACTGACTGTGTCCTTTTTTATTAAAACAGTTTGAATATTCACTCTCTTCTAGCTACGTTTTAGTCTCTATCACCTAGTACTGAAAATATCTGTCCCTGAAGCTGCTAAATGCTCCGCTGTGTTTAGCTGTTATCTGCTGACTGTGGCAGTTTGTCATTCAGTGTTTGGCAGGTTGTGTCTCATAGAAAATAAAAGCAGTGTAGATTCCAACTTTCTAATGTTATTGTACATGTTTGGGTTTTAAAAGCATATAATAATATTACGATGGCTGCTAAACTGTTAGAAGTCGTCAATCATGAATTATAATTATAAAGGTTTTTGACCGAAAAATCAAATTCCTCAAAAATGCAGAAACTTAAATTATATATTTTTAAAGGTTACAAGTAATTATCTAAGCTGAGTTAAAAAAAAAAATTGGACACAACTGCCGTAGCAAAAGATTACTATGCAAGGCGACGTACAGAGGCCTCTCTATCTTGAGAGGAAAGGCTGAAATGGGTTTTGAAGAGGTCAGTTCTTTTTGGTAGCCCACCTGCCATGAGAGAGATATTGGCACCATAGGAGAAGGGGACTTGATTTTGCTTTGCGGCCCAAAGTTTCACACTTTGGCCATATATAAGAATATGATTAGAACATCCAATCCACCAATCAGTGTGATCTCAGAATCTTTGATTTGTTATAACTCATTAAAGGAAGAATATGTGACTTTTTGATCCAGCAGATGTCGCCCTTGAGCACCAGCGTGAAACCAAAACAACTCGCGCTGCGTTGTTGTGTTAGCATGCTAATGCTAGCGCTCTTTATTTTGCTCGTATCTTCACACTGCATGTAAATTTACCTGAAATGAGCGTGATCTAGAAACACAGTTAAGCAGTGAGTACAGTATGTTATTCTTCTTTTCTCTAGTCCCTCAATGAAACAACTTTTATACTCGAGGGGAGGAGTCAGCCGGCCGTCCCGTCCATGCAAACACGCTGTAGATACGGCTCGGAAAACATCACAGGCAGTGGGACTCGAGTGTCACATTCATTATAGACAGTCATGACTCACAGAGTTATTTTCAGACTTGATTTCTATTACATTTAAGTGTGAAAAAAATCTCATATTCTTCCTTTAAAGACTTTTACAGACTAATTACAGTAATTGAAGCAGATGTTGTGATCAGATACAACTTGTGAATAAAGAATGTTGTAACCATCCTCAGGCTCTGATGCCGCCACTGAGAAAATGTCTCAGATGTACAGCAGCAGGGGTCACTAGGACTGGACTGCGTATTTCTTTGTGAATCTTTAAACAGCTATGAGGGACTTTCATTTCGTGTTGATTCTGGGGCATCAAGCTTGGTGTCAGAAAGACTGTAGGTGTATATTTCCTGTGATTATGAGTTCATTTCTCAAGAAATAACTGAAATTAACTAGTAATCTTTGGAAAGCGAGCATCATTAGCCCGAGATAAGAAAGAAGTACAGATCTCAAAAAACAAACTGAAATGTACTCGTTAACATGTGTCAAACAGAGGAAAAGTAAATGTTTGGATCTATGTCCTCTTAAGGCTTCTGTAATGTATACCAACATGAATATTACATTATAATCGTATAAGCTGGTTTTACACTGTTATGTCTATAGTGTCTGTACGCATTTCATGAATAAAGCTGACAATGTTGCAAAGCTGCGTAGGAGGAAGAGGGCACATTCAGGTTTGATGTATAATCCTTTGAAATGCCGTGATTCTTTCCATCTTTGAATGATGACTTGAGTTGACCGGTGTTATGATCTCTGCTCTATTCCCTTCCATTTTAGCTCTTTGTCCTTCAGTGTTCTGCTTTTTCCTCTTTGGGAGGCTGTATGAACTTTCGCTCTTCCAACCAACCAACCAACCAACCATAAATTGCTTGTAAGGACATGAACCGATAACAGCACAACATGCTATAGGAAGACCTTTTTAAAAAATAGCACATTTCTGAAGTCTGGCTTACTTTTGTAGTTCAGCCTGTTCATAAGCAGTCAATAACTTATTATAGAAGGATTCAAATGGATAGATGGGGGGGGGGGCACCAGTGGCATAGTGGTTAGTTGTGCATCCCATGTACAGAGGCTGTTTGAATCTGGCCTGTGGTTCCTTTCCAGCATGTCATTCCCCACTCTCTCTCTCTGTCTGATTTCCAACCGTATCCACTGTCCTGTCTCTAAAAATAAAGGTATAAAAAGCTTAAAAATGAAACAACTGAAAAGAAATGGGAGATTCAAATATTGATGCCACTGTCTTTCTCATCACCTCCCCCAGGTTTTTTTTCTGTTACACTCACTCAGAAGCTAAATCTTGACTGTGTCAGGTTTTGGAAGTTTAAATGAGGCATCATGTTGGGTAGCTATAGTGGCACGCCACGGAAACTTTTCTTCTGACTGTACGCAGCGGTTGTTAAAATAATGACACTGACAACACTGACACCTACTGTGAACCAGCCAAAAAGTGTCAGAGTTCACATTTTTCTAACCTTGCTCAAAGACTTTCAGCACATAGTTAGATGCAGTTAGACGGTTATTCCTCAAAAAAAAAAAGGATGGGTGCAGTTGAAGGAAGGAAGGGGTTTTTAGTAAATCCAGATATTTTTAAAGTGTGTTTATTCTTCTTGTTACAAGAAAACTGAGGGATCTCTCACACCAAGCATAAAAAGGATAAGACTTTGACTCTTCAAAAAAGCCTGAGCCAAGAATTTGCATTTCACTAAAAAAGCCGCAGGAATGTGCTGAATAAGAAAGAGAAAAAACAACATTAAAAATAAATAGAACGCAAGAATGTTCCAAGGCCTTTCTCCTTACTTTGGCCAAAATGTACCTTACTACTTAGACTTCCTATTGCCTTAAATAAATTGGTATTGGTACTTTGTAGGATTTTAAGTTTAACATCTGTTGTGTATTTCCACCAAGTGGATTTTTATTAAATTCCAGATGTCCTGTAAGATTTGTATAGATCACAGAGAAAACCAAAAAAAAGGGAGCAGGCCAATTAAAATGTTGTAATTGAAAACATTTGTATTCCTCTTAACCATATTTATCACTTTGCTGTTCATCTCCTTACACTGGCTCCCAGTTACTGCTCGTATCAAATTTAAAAATCTGCTGCTCGCTGACAAAACAAGCAACAATAACAGCTCCTCCTTATCTAAACTCTGTACATGCTACACTCACTCCCACCCACTACGCTCTGCCAATGAAAGGCGTCTGATCCAACCATCACAACAGGGTCCTAAGACGCTGACTAGACTCTTCTCCTCTGTCGCCCCCCGATGGTGGAACGAACTTCAAAACTCCATGTGATCTGCAGAGTCCCTCTGCACCTTTAAGAAAAAGCTAAAGACCCAGCTCTTTCATGAATACCTACTAACTTAATGATGATGGTCTCCATATTATTGATGATGATGATGGTAATGACGATGGTTTTTGTTTGATAACGACGACTTATAAGATGGTTTCTAAACTGATTAGAGCTCTCAAGAACTGCCCTCAATGTTGTGCTTTGCCTCTGGTCACTTCCTGTCAGCACCTTTGTCCAATCAGACTCAAAGCTCTTTGTTTGCACTTGCTGACATCGTTTCCTCTTTTCAAGATCCTTGCTTGTGTTGTACTCGTTCTCTGAAGTTAATTGTATTTGAATGCTTCAGTGCAGCATAGTGACGTGCTCCTGCAAAGGTGAATGACACTAGAATGACTGTAAACACCATGTGTGAGTTTGCTGTAAGTCAAGTTTGATTATCTGCAGTCTGAGCCAATAAACCCTGACAGTGGAGGGCAGCGCTACTGGGAGCACTGTCTCACCGGGGAAGGATGAGACAGTGCTGAGTGGGCAAGAGGCATTATGAGTTCTGATTGACTGCAACAGCTCTGTGACTTTAAACTTTATATCATTATACCTTTAATCAGCTTTACATAAATAGTCTACTCTAGATTAAACAAACTGGTAACATGCACCAGCCCAACTCTCAACAGACACTCATTTTACAGATTCAATCAGCACATTATTAAAAAAAAGGAGCTGTTCGGGGTCAGTATGCATATAAACTGCAAGTATCAGTTGAGCAGGAAATATTTGTGTTTTGACCACAGTTCAGTTCCAATAAGCTGTTGTACTAGGCTCCATGCCTGTGACCTAATCACAACTGTGGTGAAATTCAATACTACCATTCAGAATTAAAAATCACAGAATGTGTCTTCTGTGGGAGAATCCTCTCAGAGAGACTCCACTACTCTGAGATTTAAGGGTTTTAGGACTATTGCAACGATGAATGATACTTAAAGGTAAAAAGACCAAGTGATAGTATTACATTAGGCGCACATCACTTTGGCTGCTGGGGATGTATTATCATTTTCAGCCACCCACATTTCGAAAGGCAGCTGAATCTCTGGTTGTCTCTATTGTCCCAAAACTGGAGCTCACAAAAAAAAGAAGTATCAGTTTTGTTTCACACATTGAAACCGCATTCAAATTATGTAAAAAAAAAAAAAAGCAAACGAGAAATAGAAGTGCTCTTTGAAAGCATCTAGGTTAAGTCCCCTTTACAACCCGATGGATTAGAGAACAGCAATGGTTATGTGTGGGGTGATGCTGATGTCGCACATTTAAAGCAAAATGCAGTCATACAGAAAAACATACCCAGTTTGTACCACCACTTCAGTGATTGAGTAGATACCAACAAATCCTCAAATAATCCAGTATTTATAGATGTCCCTGTGCAGCTCTACCTCCTGTGTGTGTGTGTGTTATCTTATGTTATCTATCTTTGTGGGTTGATGAGCACTTATGCAATTTCCTTCTTTTTCTTTGAGAAATCAAATGAGAGTTGTGTGCACTAGAGGGCAGCATCGGGAGCAGCATCGGGAGCAGCATCGGGAGCAGCATCGGGAGCAGCATCGGGAGCAGCGATTTCAATAATGAAATTAACAACTGACGTAGAAAAGGAAGACTACAGTTGGTTTCTTTCAACACAAATGTGAAAAAGTTGAGATGTGCAACGGGCAGAAATCTGGCACATTTAGGCTGAGACAAAACACATGCTCTCCCTGATCAAAAGTAAGCTCTCCTAAAATAAAGCACTTCTTCCTGCATATATAAATCAGCACACCACAGAGAAATGTGTCACACTTTCGCAGAGATATCAGGTTTTCAATATTTTTTTGCTATTTTGTCAAATATAGATAGGCGCAAGGGCTTGGCCTAAAATGTTTGAATGAAGAGTGTCCGTCAGCTCGGCCTCAGCCGGTGTGATGCTTTGTAAAGGCTGAGAGTCTGATTCATGCGTATAGCTTTTACGCCTTCTAAACCTGTGCAAATATGTAAGAAGGCTTTAATATGACTAAATATAACCACGGGTAAAATCCATCCAGGGCAGGAGAGAGCCTGGAGCTGTTACACATGATGAGGATGAGAGTGTTGCTTTTTCTTCAAGTTGTCCTTTCCTGGAATTGTCCTTCAGGGAGGAAGCTTTTTATTAATGGGTAAAAAAAGGTTATTTGTCATGTGTGGTGCTTAAAATACAGCAAAGTGAACACATTACTGTAATAATATCATTCCTTTAACTGAAAACATGGAGAAAGCAGAGAGCACTCCCATGATTCCCCGTTATCCTTGACGTCATCTTTTGTAATTGTAGCATTGATTGAGAGCCCCTTGTCGGCGGAATCTACTTATTGTATCTTTAAGTAAATGTAAAATTGGCTAGATTAAGATTTTGACTTGTGACATTTTAATTTCTTTGAAATGAGGTAGCTTTACTTTTACTTAATGTGGTGTTCAAGTGTGCCTACTCCTGTTTCCCGCATTTTTTTTGTTGTTGATGTGGTTTTCATCTGCACTCATTTTATCCTGCAGTCCCTGCTTTAAGGTTTGTTTTTTTGTGATTACCCAGTCACTTCCAAAGTACAGGCTGTCGCCCCCCGATGGGCTGTGTAGGAACTGCAGGTGGCCTGAGATAGGTGACTGACTAAAAAAAAAAAAAAAACATTATATTTGTACGTTTTTCAAGTTATCTATTTTCTCTTAATGAAATAAAAAAATATATATTTTTTCCTCTTTGTAAACGTATGCCTATATTGGGCGATATCATTTTAATCTTGTGCATTCGGCAGAGTTGTGCCCTAACCTTTAAGGTTCAATGTGGGTCTTACGTTTTTAGTGGCTCCATTATATAAAACCTGAATAAACATAAAACCTGAAAAATGTCATGAGCTTGTTCAACCTGAATTCATCTCATAGTGGTTAATATCCCCAAATTCCCAGAGGCACCATAAGGTATTAATCATAATCTTTTCGTCTGAGAAGTTCATTAGTGAGATCTCTGCTTTTTTCATTTTACCTCAGTGTGCACTTATTCCATCTGATGAGGCTGAGGAAACTCAAATATGATCTTACACTTGATAAGGTACTTTATAAACGATCCTGACATTTGCAAACCACTTTGAAAGCCTGTCTGGTCAAATATGTCTAGACATTATGCTGAGCCTGATCAGAAATCCAGTTTGATTAATGTGTGCAGCTTCCTGAATTTATGTCCAGCCTTTTATATCAATTCAAGATCACCATTTCACGTTAAAACCAGCAACCAGTACCTTTTTATTCTCTGGAACAAATCCTGTAAACTTAGTATTGTGTTGCTTCCCTCAACTTCACTGCCAAACTTAAATTATTCAGTTAAAGCCAACTCTTTTAGTACAACAGATGGAGTACATGTGAAATGTACAAAGTTGATAAATTGCCTGCAAGCCACCCCAGAGATTCAGTGACCCAGCTGCTTTTCTCTTTCTTCTTCTGCCTTACTTTGTTATTTCATATTTTTCTCTCTAAAGACTTTCATGGATTATTAACTCCCACCTCCCTTTCCTACAAAATAAAACCAGCCGGATTCACAAGAGGAAAGACTTTCAGTAGCTGTTTCCTGAACAAAGTTGAACTCAACCCAAAGGTAATGTGAAGCATTAAAGCCCCATAGCTCTCACGTGTAAGGAGCCTCACATGATTACAGTGTGGGGACATTGACGTATTAGATGTGAACCTTCGGAACATTAAAAATGTATGTCCTCTTACCTGAGGGAGCGAGAGGATGACGCTCATCGTCCACGCCACAGTCAACATGATTTTGCTTTTCCTCTTTGCCTCGCTGATCCCCAGAGGATTGAGGATGGCCGACTGTCTGTCCAGGCTAATGACCACGGTCACAAAGGCGCAGGAGTACATCGCCACCAGCTTCAGGAACATGAGCAGCCTGCAGGCGACGTCTCCCGCCTGCCACTGCACCGTGATGTTCCACACCGCGTCCACGGGCATGACGATGAAAGTCACCAGCAGGTCCGCCACCGTCAGGTTCATGATGAGGATCCTAACGTGAGATTTGCGCTTGCCGCCGTTGCCGGCAGCCCACAGCACGACCAAGTTGGAGACGGCTGACACCGCGCACAGAGTGAAGGTGATGATCACTCGGACTTTGGCTGCGGTGGAGAAAGTGGGCAGCTGGAGCGCGTCTCCATCGGCGCTCTTGTTGCACACTGAGATGTCTCCCTGGCAGCTGCCGTTCACGTTTTGATCCGTCAGCTGATGGAACATAATTAACCCCGCAAACTGCAAACAAATGCGAGGACTTTAATCCCGTCTGATCCTGATCCACTATAGCTCCTTTTTAATGCGCATCTCCTGCTGGATCCTCAACTGTGAAAACTGAGAAAAGAAAGAAATCATCTTACTTAATGCACTGCATATCTGTGTGTTCCATACATACCGTTGGATTCAAATGCTGTGCGGTATGGCACCAGGGTGGCTCTTGAGAGTTCTCTACAGAACATTTCTTTCCTGTAAGTCCTGGCACGCACAGCTTATATTTGCGCACGTTAAATTAAAAAAAAAAAACACTTTATTTAGATTCTCGTAAAAACGGAGACATTCGAGGCACTTACAATAGATGAATAGAAACTGGAAAAGAAAATGTATCGGCAAAAAAAAAAAAGAACAGAAGAGGGAAAAATATTCCGGAATCATCAATAATGAGGCGCAGCAATGTGTTGAACTTCCACCTATCCGCTCCTTAATTGTAATTTACGCACGACTCCACAGTGACTGCTACTTCTAATTAAATTGACCAAACTCGTCATCACCTGAAACACTGAGACAGGGAGAAGAAATAAATAATGATTAAAAACAATTTAAGCGACGGATAAAAATAGCTCTGCTCACCTGCACTCAGAAGAGGAGCTGACAGCGAGCGCATTGCATGGGGATCTCATGGAGCGTGTTTCCACTGCAGTGTCTGCAGCTGTTGCTTCAGTCCGCTTCATCCCTCTGCTCTGACGCGCGCAATGACAAGCGAGAGCATGAGACGGTCTGGTTTGAATCCTCTGTGAACCCTGCAGAGCTCCTCTTTTTCTTTTTGCTGTGGGGATGGCTTATGGAAATACTACTGACCTGCTTTAATACCCACAGATATAGATCATGTTTAAGTTTCCGTTCAACTGTGGATGAGGATGAATTTTTAAGGATAAATATTTCAAATTGGAGGAGCTGCTCAACATTTTTGGCAATGCTATGATGACAGAAATTTGCATAACATAGATGTCTTACTTTAATGCTTTAATTATTTTATAATCCAACTGAAAGAAATGGGTTGTTATCCTTCTTACCTGGTGTTAATCCAGTCCTGTGGTACCCATCTGCTTAACGATTCTGAAGCTTTCAAGATATTTTTTTTAACTTTATTTTGTGAAAACACACCCAAATAAACTTCTCTATCTCCGATTATCTTTCATGTTGTTTTTTTATCCAGCTGACATGTCTTCACATTGAATAGATATATTCATTTGGGTATGGCATTAAGTGATGCAAGCAGTGCGGAACAGGATAATTGGGTTATTCTAAGGATAGGGTCCTGTTTGTGTGCAGCATGTATAATAAAAATACTGTGTGAAAATGTAATTTCCCTTTGGGTATTTATAAAGTATGTGTTCTTCTTCTTCTTTCTTTCTGGATCTTTCGTCTTGGACAGTAGCCTGTACTGAATGTCTGTCCTTCACTTAATAATATCTTTCTTAACACTGGAGCATTAGACTGCTTTAGAATAAGTACAAACATCTCTGTCCTTTTGTGTACAAACGACTTCACTGTGGGTCACTTTAAACAAATAACTCGACTATAACCTCCCTCAGGACCGTCTGTATACCAGTCCTTTTCTAGATGTGTCCACAAAAGACACCGGTAACCAGGACAACTGCTTTGCGCATTGTCTATGTTTATTATGATAAAGGTAACTATGTGGCTGTGATGTGAAACTAAACATGAGTTTGTTAGGATTACATTTTATAGACGTGTTCAATAAACAAAAGACTTGTGTTTAAAATCTCATAAACATAATCACATTTATTTAAAAAAAAAAAAAAAGAGACAACAAATAAGGAGCATTTCATATCTTAAAGCAAGTCTTAAAAAGGTAAAATCTAACTTGATTAAACCTTATTCATGAAAGAATCACATAAAAAAAGATGACATATTATATTTTACTTTGAACCACAGTTAGTTTGCATAAAATGTCCTTTACGGAAACATTTCAGGATTTTTTTAACTTTCATTGCAAGAAGAGAGGAATGTCAGTGCTCATACTGAAAATGCAACATGCGGTTCGGAGAACACCTGTTAGCACTGAGGACATCGTTTTCTCACTTTTTTTTTTTTTTTTTTAGAGTTCTTCACAATGTTGAGTCCCAATGGGAAAAGGAGGGTGTTTGACAGACTCTCATCATTCAGGATGTCATGCAGCATTACAGGACCTTTGCCATGCACAGCCTTAAAGTTGATCTCCATGTTTTCACTTTTTTATGTAAGTTTAATGTGATTGAAGTTTTCCTATAGTGATTTGTAAGTGTATTGATCTTTTTTGAGGTAGCGACAGCTGAAGGGAGACAGGAAAGGAGAGAGAGAGAGATAGTGGACGGCCTATAAAAGGCCCTGGCTGAAAAAGAACCACTGGGAACACACTTTGTCAGTGCCAGAAGTTCTGTTAGCGGATGTCCCTGAGAGTTATAAAGGCAACTTTTATACAACATATAAAAACCGAGTAAATTTTCTCTGTGTGGCAGTAGCTCAGACTGTAGACACTTGGTTTGTGTCTACCGGTTCAAGTCCCGTTGTGGACCAAATATGGAAGTTGGTCTGGTAGGTCAAAAAACCCCTACCCACCATCAGCTCAGCAACGCCCCTAACACTAATTAATCATGAATTAATTAACAACAGATACATGGAGAGAGCCTGAGAAGATAGACATGTGTTCTCTATACTTCTGACAGTTGACACAGTGGGAACAGATGTAAGGTCATCTGAGGTCAGGTCTTTTGTTCCAGGGAACAAAACCAAAGTTATTAGGAAGCTAGAACAGGAATCAGGAAAGGAAGGAAGATACAAAATGTGTCTTGCTCTCAAACAGCTGAATCCCTTGAGCACTCGACTGAAAGCTTAGAAAGAACCAGGACTGAACATATATAATTATTCTTTTGTATGTTAGTTTATTTGACATGGACATACAGTAACATTGGTGCAGTAACATGCAGAAGTCCCAGATGCACTGCTCTTAGTGTTTATAGCAAAATGCTAATTCGCTACACCTGTCCATGGGAGGCTTTCAGGAACATCAGATAGAGATAAATACAAAAAGGAAAAAGAGAAGAAAATAAGACTGAATATGTGGCGTACACCAGGTAGCTTGAAACTTGATTCCAAATAAATATTATCATGATGCTCCCATCGCCTGTACAGCAAATAAGCTACAATTCTGCATATCAACTTTGATGATTATATATTTTAAAAAAAATTAAAACTTTGATAATTATATATATTTTTTAAACATTTACAAACATTTTGATGATTATATTGCCAATATTGTGGTTGCAATTATTATCCCCTGCCTCAAATGGCAAAAAAATGTCAATAGGTTTCACTGACATGTCTAACATAAGACCAAACCAGATTTCTATTAACAATAATCATAACAAAACCTTATGTCAAGAGCAAAAGAAGTGGAACACAATGACATTGATGCAAACCCATCAAGTATCACCTGCTCATGATTTAGTTCTTCATTAATCTCCATAAACAGATTTCTGAATATAATTGCATTTTACAATCTGGTTGTCAACATATCTCAGCTTCATTTTCATTACTCAACTTGATGGTTGAGCGTAAACAAGTATACTGTGCATGGAATACAAAGTCTTGTCCCCAGAATAATTGCAAACTGCACTGCTTCAAATTTCACTCTGAACACTCACTTCTATATGTGTTTAAAATGTTGACAAGCAAAACTTTTAGAATGACAAAAATTGACCAATTGAAGTTTTCATTGTGTAATAAATGATAAACATGTCTGCCTTATGGTTCACATTTTCTCACACATGGAGTAAATTAAGATCAAAATGTGCTCATCATTGGACACTTTTAGTAAGTGGGTCATGCATCAAAGCCTCCTCAGTCCTGTAATGGATAGTGTCAATGTCTGTCATATGGTGTGTGTATAGGCTTCTGCAAACACACCAGCTCAGCTCAAACCAAATGTAGAATTCTATCACAGCAGACAAACAAGCTAAAGACGAGCTAATAAGATCTTTTTCAACAGTATCAATTTAAAAGCTGGTCCATTGTAATATAAACCTGTTGATATTATCCCAATAATTGAATATTACGTAAAACTTTTTTAATTTAAACTTTTGTATCAGGAACAGAAGCCAACAAGATAGCAGGTCATTATTTTTCATTGGTGTCAAAGCTGCAATAGCTGAGGAAAGCAAATGTCCTTCATGAGTGCATCACACAGGATTACTCTTCTCGAAAAGTCCACAAATTGCTGTAACTTGTCTTCCTTGATTAAGTGGAAATTGTTGCAGAATAATCCCCTTTCTCAAAGCATCTTGGATAGTTTCAGTCATGCATTCACACAGAGGGAGAGAGGGGCTTTTGGGGGCGAAAGAGAGAAATTATCCACAATTTCATGCTTTTTCTATTTTTCCACTCTCAATGAGACCTCTCTTCTTCTTATAAATCAGTATGGTAGAGTTCATCTGAAAATGAGAATGATCCTACCCATAGGCGGTGGCATACATCATCTCCATTTCAACACTGCACCTAGTGTTGCAAGTAAACACACAGTGAGTGAATCCCTATGGATACAGCCACATACTGTAGAGGGTCTGTATGGTCTCCTGAAAGCTAGATGGGTTTTTGTCCCTTCAACATATTTTTTTACATAAATGCAGGAACATTTATCCATCACCAAAAAGCTTGACTTTAACTGTATGCTTTTAACAGTGTCTTAAAGTCAGCATCAAAGGCTGACGGTGGTTGGTTGTCTTTAAGATAGCTTAGTAAACGTCATATGTATTACCTAAGGTTACATGATTACAATGGTTGCATTTAAGGGGGGTAACTTCACACTTGTTCACACTTGTCTCTGGTCAAAGATGGTCTTTAGTGTTCCTTGATTTCCTGGAGCCTTCCTTGATGACTCCTGATGACCCCTTAAGCTGCTTTGATTGCTTCTGGTCTGATCTTCACAGAATGCAGTGATCACTTCCTTCTTGGTGCAGTTCCTTTCTCTGATTTAGTTGCTCCAGTTGGGTGCGCCTTTATGTGAAAGTGATCCATCCTAAGGGACTCTTCAGCTGCAAAATGCTACACTTTGTTTACTCCATTTTTTTTTTTTTGTCTGCTGCAGGTTGTCAACATCTGCAATTTAGTGTTTTTTTACTTTCTCCCTAACACATTGATTTAAGTGTGTTATTTGATGCATTGTTTTAAGAAAATATTGATTTGCAGGTAAAATATATCGTACTTTACCCATTAGAAATAAGTTTGTGTTTCAAATTCTGGTTATGGCATACTTTTACTTCGATCACATCCCATGAAAAGATCAAAAAACATTAAGTCAGCATTTTCTTTTTGCCTTTTGATATTGTCCAACCTTCCTATCCTGCTTTGCTTTCAGACCATTTGATTCTACCCAAGAAATAGTTTTCAAATTGGTTACTTAAACCTTTCAAAAAGTAAACCTCGGTTACAACCGATTCTTGAGTATGATAATTAGTAGTGAGTCCATCATGTTCTGAAATGGCAATCATGAAGAACAATTTGTGCCACAGGGGGCAACACCTCTTACTGAATATTTTTAGTGATTGAGTGTTAGATAACCACTCAAAATAATCACCTGAAGACTTCCCTAATTTGATGCATATACCCCGTTATTGATATATTGTACCTTCTTCAGTGTGTACCTACATTTGTATTGGGTGGGGAACCTGCATTAGTGTCTTGGTCACTTTATAGTGTAGCTATTGTGTATCAGATACTGTACCTTATATCACGCCGTGTGTATTATGGTCCTATTGTTGTTTTTTGTGTAAGGGCTCTGTACCTGCAGCTGATCATTTTAAAAATGTATTGATTGTATACTTTGTAATAAGCAGGATATACTTAAAACTCACCCACCCTCTAACAATACTTCTTATACCGGCCTCCAAAAAACAAAAAAACCCAGCCTTCATCTCTGAGATACATGACCTACTTACGACCCTCTGTACAACACAGGCCAATGTTGTAACACTTGGAGACATTAATATCCATGTTGACTCACCCTCCTGACACTTTGCTGCTGAATTTTTACAGTTACTAGACTGCCTCAACCTCACACAACATGTTGATGTGGGGCACACACTGGACCTGGTCATCACTGACACTGCCACCTATTAACAACCTGGGAGTCTCTGATCAGAAGGTCATTTCAATGGAGCTGCCACTGATGTCTAAACACCAAATCAATCTCAGAAATCTAAAAAAAAACATCAACCCGGACTCCATAAGGTCTGACCGCCAGCGTCAGTGTTTGACTTTAGTTGTTGTTTTTATGCTTTTATTCCAAATTGTAGCACTTTGAGATTTGTTTCAAATGAAAAGTGTGTTGTAAATAAAATGTTTTATTATTATTATTTTTATTACTTATTGTTTTCTACAGTGATTTTTGCATTTTAAAATATAGTTGATGTATTTTGTGTTGTCAAGTGTGGTACTTTACTGTCCTCTGTTGAGAAGAGTTTTAATGTATGTCTGTATCACTTTTATGTGGGACTAGTTTGAAATTAGCGACTTGCTAAATATGACGCAACAATTCCTTAATTTTTCCATGTACAAATGATCAATGTCATTGCAAAATGAAATGAAACAAAAACTGTGAATTGAAAGAAGTGACATTGGGGTCACAGAAATGTAAACGTGTATCTAACAGTTTTAATGCATCCAGAAACTTTTACTGAGCCAATGACACAGTGATTCATTTGGTGAAGAAAATTAAAAAAATGTTTTGCTCAGTCTTGTGGTTATGCCCTGTTCAATATTAGAAAGATCCAACTGTTAAAGAATGTGACACAACCGTAGCCTGTAAAAACCATGGAAGTCGTCACAGTGAGGTCACCCATTGGTTGCTAAAGGGGGATTTTGAAGCCCAATGATGGCGGTTACCATATTGAAAATGCTGTCTCAAACTTACTTTTGGTCAGCCTTGGTGAAGAGTTGGAGCTTATGTGGGCCTTAAAGGAGATCTATTGTACTCACTTTCACCATTAATTATGTCAGTCTGGGACACCTATAGAGTAACATTGATGTGTAGCTCAAAAACCTCCTTAATATCTTAAACTGGCGTCAGTAAAAACCCTCATTTCAGCCTCAGCCTGAAACTGTTCATTTCAGCTGCTGTCTCTTTAAGGCCCCCCTCCCCACATGCCTACTTTCCTCTGACTGTCCAGCTCTGTTTGCAGTCACAGGGAAATTTGGTTGAGCTTCCGGGTCAGCTTGTCCTTGAAGGAGCTGTCGGGTTGGGCATGTCCTGCAACTTTGCTCCATGGTTTGCTCTAATATGTCGGCAGAATCTAACGTTACGTCAAAGGTCTTTCAAAGTTCTCGTAACATCTCGTTCAGAGCAGCAGGGAACTACACCCTGTGCATTGCCCATGTGCGACCTCCTCTGTCGTCACTCCCATCCAACTTGTAGCTCTTTATTGGCACTAACTGTCTGTCTCCTCTTTTCTAGATTCTTGCTTGTGTTGAACTTACTCTCAGATGTACATTGCTTTGGACAAAAGCGTTTGCTAAATGAAACTGTTAGTTTGTAATGAGGGAAGTGATTTTTATTACATTAATCACATGCTGTTTTGTCCCTTTAAAGACACTGTGGATAAGAACGACCCTGCTTCGTTTATCGAATGGCTCAGACAGCTCAGTGATAAAATCAAAAGTAATATCTACCTTATGACATCAAACATTCGACTTTTTTACCATTCCTTTTGGATATTTTTTATTTAGTGTTTTATCTTTAACCTCTAGTTTTTTCCCTGGTTAGTTAATGTCTTAACCTTTGATGTACCAGAAGGTCCTTTCTTTATTTCAAAATAAAAGCTGGGTTGAATTCAAATAGCAGCTAAAGTTATCTCAGCTTGAGACAGTACAAAAATTAAAACTAAAACCCTAACCATTTGTATTTTTAAATGTGAAAAAAGGGAATTTAAAATGACATGAAAACGTGATTAATCTGGATTAACTATTGAAAAAGTGATTAATCTCAATTAAAGCATTTCATAATTTCAGAGCCCTAATTGTAATATTTAATTTTAAAAATCCTCTACTTTTAGTTTCCTTCAGCAATTCATGTTTTGCTGCCTGGATAGGGTGTAATATAATTGGTGACATCATTTTATGAAATGCAAATTATACTGATTGAAAGTATTTCTTGAGAAGATTGAGGCAACTCTTTGAACTCTGTCCACGAGCTTTGTCTTTGCAATTTATTTTAACATCTCCACATGCTCTTTTTGAAGACAAGCTTAGCAGAGGGGATAATGAAAAAATGTTTTTTATTTAGCTATTTTTCAAATTCTGAGAGATCTCCAAAAAGACAACTTCAACCATGCTTAAAGACAAAGCATATAGGAAAATAATCTGATGATGCCTCTGTCAGTTTTGTCTTTAATTTGCACAATTAAGATCAATTAAGGTAATGATCAAAAGCCATTCTAAATGTAAAAATATTGTATTGATAGTTTTTTTCTAGAATGCATTTAACCTCTACTCTTTAAATATCTGTGAACACGTCCTTCTAATTACTGAGAAAGAGGGAATTAGAAAGAAATCCCTCCCAGCTGGCAAATTTTGAAATGCTGTGCTTTGCCATGCTTCTCCCTCATAGGTGACAGAAACTGAATGATTATGTACAAGTTAAGGAATAAAAGAGTTTGAGAAATAAGACAACCTCATTTCTAATGATGGAACCAGTAAAAATAGAGGGTGTGCCTATTATAATGGCCGCATATACAGTGGAGGAAATAATTATTTGATCCCCTGCTGATTTTGTAAGTTTGACCAATTACAAAGAAGTGAGCGGTCTATAATTTTTATGGTACCTTTATTTTAACAAACAGAGACAGAATATAAAAGAAAGTCCAGACAAAAAAAACATTGTATAAAGTTATAAATTCATTTGCATTTGATTGAAGGAAATAAGCATTTGATCCCCTACAAACCAACAAGAATTCTGGCTCCACTCCACCACCATGGGTAAGACCAAAGAACTTTCAAAGGACATCAGGGACAAGATTGTAGACCTGCACAAGGCTGGACTGGGCTACAAGACCATCAGCAATAAGCTTGGTGAGAAGGAGAAACTGTTGGTGCAGTTATAAGAAAATGGAAGAAATATAAAATAACCATCAATCGCCCTCTGTCTGGAGCTCCATGCAAGATCTCGCCTCGTGGGGTAAGGATGATCATGGGAATGGTGAGGGATCAGCCCAGAACTACACGGGAGGAGCTTTGTAATGATCTCAAGGCAGCTAGGACCACAGTCACCAAGAAAACCATTGGTAACACACTGTGCCGTAATGAATTGAAATCCTTGAGGAAGGCACATGTACTGGCCCGTCTGAAGTTTGCCAATGAACACCTAAATGATTCAGAGAAGGCTTGGGAGAAGGTGATGTGGTCAGATGAGACCAATCTCAACTCTTTGGCATAAACTGGAGTTGTTGCGTTTGGAGGGAGAGAAATGCTGAATTCCAACCCAAGAACACCATCTCCCCCCGTCAAGCATGGAGGTGGAAACATTATGCTTTGGGGCTGTTTCTCTGCTAAGGGTACAGGACGACTTCACCACATTGAGGGGCCGATGGATGGGGCCATGTACCGTAAGATCTTGGACAAGAACCTCCTTTCCTCAGCCAGAGGATGGGTCTTGGATGGGTCTTCCAGCATGACAACAACCCGAAACATACGGCCAAGGCAGCAAAGGAGTGGCTCAAGAAGAAGCACATTAAGGTCATGGAGTGGCCAAGCCAGTCTCCAGACCTGTGACAGCCTCGAAACCTTCAGAATTTGGAGAAGATCTGTAAAGAGGAGTGGACCAAAATCCCTCCTGAGATGTGTACAAACCTGGTGACCAACTACAACAATTGTCTGAGGGTCACTCCACCAAGTACTAAGTCATGTTTTGCATGGGGATCGAATACTTATTTCCTTCGATCAAATGCAAATGAATTTATAACTTTATGCAATGTTGTTTTTCTGGACTTTTTTTTATATATTCTGTCTATTAGAATAAAAGTACCATAAAAACTATAGACCTATCACTTCTTTGAAATCAGCAGGGGATCAAATAATGATTTCCTCCTTTACACAGCTTTTCAATCCTACAATCAATAGTTCAACACAATGAAGTAGAGCCATTCCTTTATGTATGAACACTTTGGTAGCCATAGGAACTAAGAAAATTAAAAAAGTTTTTATTTGACCTTTAAAGCATCACTCATCCATATGGCTGATCCTTCCGGTATCCGGTATAATAAAAAGAAAAATGTATTGGGGGATTGTCGCTAAGAAAGTAGTGTTATGATCGGAGCCAGGTGAAGTGTGACTCATCTGCTTGTCTGCATCACTTATTGGCCAGCAGAGTCAACAATGAGGGATGGTGTACCAGTATCAATAAGACAAAGTTTTCAGGGATTCTCTTAGGAGCTTCACTTGCTTATGTCACAACCTCATCATCACTTAGCTGCTTTCATATTCAAAACCAGTAATATGGCAATCTTTATGCAATTAACAGTTGCTTAGAAACTGTTCCCTGGAACAAAGCTGATCTAACTGAATGTATTAAGCTCAAGAACAGTTTTTAAAGCTTTTGTCGTACGCATCAATGTACAGGAAAACACATGTTATATGCAAATTTGAAACACTTCAGGCTCCTTTTTGTAGTACCGTACCTTACGGCTATAATTATGCCTGTGGAACATCTAAGAGTAGAGACTGTACAGCCAGAAGCAGGCTCCATAGTATAGTTTGTTTTTTTTACGAGTAAAGAAGCTACATGATGTTCTGTTCACTATTTAAATGACACAGATGTTGCCTTTTCCTCTTAAGCTTCAGAGAAGCTCAACTGTTTTTCTGTGTTTTTACTCTGACAAACAATAAGACAACGAAAAAAAAGTGCAATTTTTCTGTCAATCTTCTTGTTGTTTTAAAAAGGAGCAATTAACTGCACTTCCTCCAAAGAAGCGTTTTAAAGCAGTTGTAACAGACAGGAAGAGAATAGTCATCCAGGAATGTTATTGTTGGTAATTATTCTCTTAAAATGTACTGAAAATATAAAGCTCAGATTTTCCAACCTCATATGGCCAACTCATGTCTGCTGGTTATGAATTGCAATGTAATGCAGATTCATCATAGAGTGCAAGTTTGACTGGCAGAGACATTTGTTTTCGATTTCCTGAGAGTGTGTATCACAATCTTAAATCTGGAGTGTGGGACTATTACATATATATGAGCATCTGTTAGATTCAAGTCCTGCCAAACAAGTTGACATCCTGCTGATTAACCCTGTCACTGCCGAAAATAAAAATCCCTCTGTCTGCAGCAGTTCATTTTTTTTTTCCACTTTGTTAACTGTTTAGTTATTTGTGGCAATGTTACTGTGCTGATGTGTCTGTGTTGAGTAATTTTATGTCAACCAGTAAAGATGAGTGTGACAGAGATGAATGAGGAAGCAACAACAGCTACAGAGTAAGTAGCAGCAACTAGCATCATCCTTTAATAATAATAAAATCAATATGTATCCCAAGAACAAAAAAAACATTTGCAGTATAAACTTAAATGTTAATAAAAATGAAACAATTAAAATGTGAACTTCCAAGACAAACAAACCGAAAACCAAGATGTACAAAGTATAACAAATATGTATTTTATTATTATTTTTTGTTTTTTTGGTCAAGCAACTCCATAGCTACAATGATAAAGCTCTTTTTTCAGTTCCGAGAGCAGTGTAATGCTTGAGTCCAACTCGACTCTGACTCGAGTCCTAATTTTCGGGACTCGTGATTCGACTTGGACTAAAGCACTGATTACTCCAACATGGAGTTGGACTCAAGCATTGACTGCATTCAGACTCTGAGGATTTATTTATAAAGACTGTTTCCTTCTTTTTGGTCATTTTTCTGTAAAAGGCCTAGTCATTTATTTCATTTTGCACGAGGGCTATCACGTGTGTTGACCTGCATGCGCTACTGGATTAAACACTTGTGACTCGAGACTTGACCCAAACTGGAGGTTTGGCGGTTTGGTGATTCAACTACAACACTCAAAGAATGCTCCGCTGTGCCCGCTGTGTTACATCACCAAGTTGAGATTGCTTCATTTGTGGTATGCAGCACTTCTTTTTTTTTTTAGGTTTCTCAGTTGTTGACTTGGCAAACTGGTAGTCAAGTGTGTCAATCATGCACAACAGTGTGACAGGATGAGAGATGAAGAGACCGGGGAGAAAACTTAAATTTCATCTCCCTGGATCAGTACGCCTAGACAGTGCAAGGAAATCCTTTACCGAAGAGTGGGTAGGAAAATAAATGAAAACATGCAGTTACTGAACTTTCAGAAATAATATTTTGAGACCCATGTGCTCAATGGAAAAACTGAAAAAAAAATTCCTCTGCCTGTCACTAAAACATTGATGTATACCTTTCACTTTGGACAGGCACTCTTCTGCAAGGTAATAAATTGCGTCTTCTTCTAGTCTTATAAATGTGAATCACACAGACGTATATGAATACGCCTGTAGAAAGTGTGAAATAAGTGAACAGTCCTCTACCAACTGCAAAACATCATGATACACAATAATGGAATCAAAACGTTTATTTTGGTTTTGCAGGGTTATTGACACTTTTTGGCTGATCAGTCTGTCCAATACTGGATTCATGTTGTGTCTACGCTGGGGTTGCTGTGTAGCGATGTTTACCACAGTATCCTGACTCTGGGCATGCATTAGTCGTGAATGGAGGGCAGACTGACAACAGTGATTTCCTCTGCACTCCTGGGGGCCTTTTATGGTCTTTTAGACTTTTTCTTGTTTGGTGGCAGATGTGATTGAGACAGCGATGGATGTTCAGAGAGCTGACTGGATGATTGCAGTGGATCAGCAGTTCTTCAGACAGGTTGGAGTGTATACTCTGCTGGGCCCTTTTTTGAGGATGGATCCTGTGTGAGACATCCGCACTCAATTCTCTGTTCACTGCCATCTCCACATTTCTGACCCTGTTGAGCTAAAGGTTCTCCTGACAAATATGAACTGTCTTGATTATGAACTATTACCATAAAACCTGAGAAACAGGGTTCCACATAGATCTGACTGAAGCACATTTTCCTTCACCAGTCAATCCAAAAATTGTGCGTGGGAGAGCCTTGAAGTCATGTGTTTGATGTTAAAATGTTATGTCAAATATGACTCTTTGTATCTTGGTAATGGAGTTGCTTTGATTAAAGACATATTTCAGACTTTTTCTGAAACAAAGATCACATCAGTCAGATGTAACACTGCTGACATTGGACAACAGCATCTGTCATTCAAATCCTGAGCCAATTGGATGCAGTCTGCAGCCAACAGGCAGCTACCCCCTTTCCCCAGGTGCACTAATCACCTGATTGAAACCAATCAAGGAGTCAGTCAGAAGGCAGCAAGACACAGTCATTCCTGAAACAGTCAAGGGGAACTTCTGAAAGAAAAACACTGTGCTTTTCAACCCTGGACACAAAGCTGGACGTAACTGAACTGAGACTTCAAGCCCTTGAGGAGCTGATGTGCTGCTGCTGCTGCTGCTGAGGAGGAATGTTTCAGGACTGAGCACTGGTGAGACATCCACAATAGAACATTGATGAAATTGCTGCTCCCAAGTTGAGCAGACATGTGATTTTGTTACCTGTTTGCCTAAACAGGTCAGGCCATATTGCCGGAGCAAAGAAGATGGCGAGCTCAAGGAGCAACTTCAAAAGACTCAAGACTGGCTGTCTGGTTAAAGGGTGTGGTAAGATTTCCCCTACCTAAGTACCTACCTACTAACATTTGAATTTGTTGGACATTCTGCACGCACATAACAAATGACTGCAGTACATGCAATGTGTTTTGGTGCATTGATTTATATGAATAGAATTTGGAATATTTAGCATATGTTGTATGGAGGGTAAAAGATGCCCTTAAGAATCTGTTAATTGAAGGCCTATTTTCTTTTATTTAAATTGTGTGATTTTCCTTGATTAAGTTCAAGTGTTTTTTGTTATTTGTTAAAAATTTAATTTTGAAATACAAAACCGGTTATCAACATTCTGTGTCGTGTGTTTAATTAATGCTCCAAGAGTCTAACCTACATTAACCCAGTACACCTTAATTTGTTACATCTTGGTTTTCTTTGATAATTTATTATTTATAAATACATATTTTAGTTGAAGTAAATTTTGTATCCTGAGTGTTACACAATCATCATGGATCATTTATGGCAAGACAACACCGCAAACTGTTCAATCTCCTGAATGTATGCAGATTTGTTCCTTTTCAAATTAGGCGGAAAATAATGAATCATCTGCAAACAGATGGAATGTTTTAAGGGAGGGCAATGGGAAAGCATACATCACTTGCATGCTGTTGTCGTGGTGAAATACTGGCACAGTGAGATTCTTGAGGCTGTTTTCTCATAAGAACTTCAGACACCTCTATACTTTCAGGTCTCATCACTCTCTCAGCACTCGGTCTGTACAGGGTGACATACGTGTTGCACATGCTACAAGAAAATTGGTCTGTGCTAAGATGTTACCTCATCGCACTGGTGCCATGAACGAACGGGGAGCCTCTAGAGAGTCAGAGAGAGAGAGAGGTGTGTGCGTGTGTATGCAGGGTTGAAATTAGCCTCTGCCAAATGCAGGCGTTTTCTGCAGTGTTAGGTGAATTCGTTCAACCGGTGGCGGGTAAATAAAAGCCTGCAAACTTGACAGAGTGATTCACATCATGAAATACCAGTTCATCAGCCGTGTAACCACCTGTGAATTGATTCCTGGCAGTTAATGGCACTTTACAACAAAATATGCCTGTGCCGATAAGGAAGGAACTCGCAGGTGGCTTTCTGGCTTCTCACCTTGAATGGCTCTAATTGGCTGTAATTTGAATGTCACTTGTGTCTTTCTTGGCTTTCTCCCTTAAGACCCATTGATGAAACCACAGATGTTTCAAAAGAAAACGATAAAAAGAAACTAGTGGCTGGCAGATTTTTTTAATCCACCAGCCACCAGGTAGACAAAACAGGTCATTTCCAACCCCAACCCAAATATATTTTTTGTGCAATGGGCAAACAAAGAAAATTTTTTTTTACCAGAAAACACTTATTGTTAAAGTTTGGATTTACGTATTGAATGCAACAATATGTGCAAAATGTCTTTTGCCAGTCGTCACAACCTGTTTAGATGAAACAATGCACTACTTGTGGTTGGTTTTAAAGATGTAACAGACAATTTATATATATTCTTTTTAGTTTTGTGCTACAATACTAATGACCTCTGTAGCACCAGTGGGCAAAAACAGTGAATGCTGCCTGACATTGCAGGGGCGGGGGGACAGGTGGCGGGGGACGCTATGTAACTACTGGAAATAGCCAGTCATTTGGTTTGCAGTGGTTGCATTTACACTTGCAGCCGACCAGACCAACTAATTTCCTGAGGTTGCAGGGGTGTAGTTCATGTGTGAAAGAAGAATGAGTTTGAAATGATGAGGTTGAGTGTCCAGTTGAATACAAACAACAGTATTCTCAAGTATGTACTTGGATAGTTGAGGTGTGCAGAAGGTAGTTAATTTTCAAGCTGAAGTAACCTATATGCAATTAAAAGGGGATCAATAAAGGGCCTTTAGAGTAGTCCTTCATGTGATGTTTTATGCAGACCTATTTATACTTCAACTGTAGCTCTAGAGATACTTGAAGACAAGGCAGAGCTGATATTCAGTCCTTCTTTGAAGGTCCAACACTGTTTCTATTGTTTCATCCACCAATTTTATGTCAATTAGGGTGCTAAATTTAAGAAACATAACTTGTAGAAAACTGTATTTAAATATAACAGTTTAAGTTGAATCAATGCCTTTTTAATATGTGTGCACTAAGACTGAACCTTCATAAATGAAGGCTTCATTCATTCTAGATGAATTACTTTGAGATATACGGTAAATGTAATTTTCTGAGGGATAAATTGTTTTTTTGTTTTTTTTTAAATCAGTCTTCAGGTAGTAAATGAAGATGCATTGGTTAACTGTCACTCAACATCTTTATTATATACCTGGGCTTTTGATAAACAAACCGGTTGAAACGTCTCTGGCACACAACCAGTCAACCCTGTAGATGTATCAGGCCTCAGATGGTCACAGTTTTCCATCAGGATACTTGCACCTGTGCAGCTGGTCACTGTAAGGATCTTCCATTTGCACTGTAAGACCTGAGAAATGACATCCTCTTTAGACAAGACCTTTTTTCTCTTAACATTTATATCTAAAAAAAAAAAAAAAAAGCAGCTTTGAAACAAGTCATTTTTAACAGGAGAATTGTTCCTTTTTCTTCTCTTGCTTTTTTTTTTGTTCCCCTTTTTTACCCGCCTCCCCCATCCCCCCCACATGTATTACCACGCAAAATCCACCCACACACACGTGACACACACATATACGCATGGAACGTATTGCACTATTGGAATGCAAATTCTGATACATATGCATACTACATCAAAACAGTACGCCCCCATTCACCTGCCTCTACGTTTTCCTCTTTGTTCTGTTGCTGTCAAGGTTGGCTTCATAGCTTATTTTGTTTGTGTGTGCCATTTCTATCATGTCTACTTGCTGCAAGCCATGTACCCTTATACCTGTGGTACAGGAAAAAGTTGAGCAACAGGCATACTAGACCAACACCTGTTCAAAAACGCATGTTCTATGAAGTGAGTTAGACATAGCCAGCGTATCTTTCGGTTACCTGGCTTCACTAATCCAAACAAATGACAACTTTCTGAGCGGTCACACGAAGCTGTTTATCAACTCAGTAAACCGCCGCAGGGTTTCCTGTGAGCACGTTTTACATCAACGTGGTGGTCATATGCCACAAGCAAACTGTTTTAGAAAAAATGAAGAAGTTAAACATACTACAATCAACGCAGTGCATTTATAGAAATGCAGAAAAAGAAAAAAAACCCTGACTGTGAATGTACAAGTTAAGGCTATCACTGTCCATCATTCATGTTTGATAGATCTGACTGATGTTTCCTGTTATTCCCTTGATTTGTTGCACAGATATATCCTTGTGGAGTGTCTGACTGTTTAAAGTCGTGACGGGAACAAACGGAGCAGTATGGAACTAAAAAATTTACATGTAATTAAAGCCTAATTAAAAGGGATAGTGCGCTCCTTTTTGTTTCTGTTGTGGGATGATACCAGTAAAGCACAAAGAAAAACTTTTACTCGTGTAAAATCATGGACAGACAAAGCGTTTGCCGGCCTCTCGCCCCTTCTCCCCTCTCAATTCAATTCAAATGAGCTTTATTGGCATGACAGATCAACAATCTATGTTGCCAAAGCAGTACAGAAAACATTTTGAACAACAAATGATTACAATATATACAGTAAACAAATACAACAAATATGAAAAAAAGACATTCACAATAACATGAATCATTTTTACAGTGTATTTCTATGAAACATTAAGTGTATTTTGTCTCAGTTTGTGACAATCAGAAACATATTTAGCAGCTCGTACTGCACACCGGCTTTTCTCTCCAGCAGCTTCTGAGGATCAGGGAGATGGAGAAAGTCAGGATATTTATTATAAATGTAATCAAAGAGAGCCTCTCTTAAATCTTTATACATGTCACAGTGTAGGAGGAAGTGAGATTCTGATGGCAGAGTGAACACAGCCTGGCCTCTCTGGGTAACCAGTTCTGTCTGTGACGGCTTGTTTCTATGGTCAGACTGTGTCCACTCAGTCTGTACATCGTCATGGTTTTCCTTAGTTTCACATCCCTCGCTGTGCTCAGCTTGTGCTCTCTGTTTAGGCTCACGTAGAATTCTAATTTACTTTGTGATTTGGTGCTTTCCTTCCAATATTTGATGTAATTGTCTTTTTGTTTTGAGATAATTTGGTTGGGCCAGATTGTTTGGGGTGTGTCCTGAAGCGCCGGTGTTTGAGGGCGGAGCTTCAGGATCAGCTGGCAGAGGGGACTCTCTCTTGAACTTGTGGAGGATGTCCAGGCTCTGCTGTAAACCCTCTGGGGAGGGAGACAGGAGAACCAGGTCATCAGCAAACATCAGACATTTGACCTCTGTGTCCTGCAGGGTCACACCAGCAGCTGTGGACTTCTGCAGTTCTTCTGTGAATGTGTTAATATGTTAAAGAGGGTTGGAGTCATGTTGCAGCCCTGTTTCACCCCACGGTACTGCCTGAAATAATTTGTTCTTTTGTTTCCAATTTTAATTGCACATGTGTTATTTACATACATGGTTTTAATTAAATAATTAATTTTCCCCCCTATGCCACTTTCTAGTAATCTGTAAAAGAGTCCTTCATGCCAAATGGAGTCAAAGGCCTTCCTGAAGTCTACAAAACAAGCATACATTTTCTTTTTCCTTTGGTGTACATGGTGGTTAATGAGAGTGCTGAGGGTGAAGATATGATTTGATGTGCGATGGTGAGGCATGAATCCAATCTGACTTTTATGCAGGACGTTGTGTTCTTTTAAGAAGTCAACGATCCGGGAGTTTATGATGCTGCAGAGCACTTTGCCCAAACAGCTGGTGACACATATCCCTCTGTAGTTCTGAGGGTCACTTTTGTCACCACTTTTAAATATCGGTGTAATAAGACCTTGACTCCAACTCTCGGGGAAATATCCCACACTCAGAATTAATTTGAGAATAGCCAATTGGAATTTCTCTGTGCTGCATTTTAGCATTTCGTTCAGTATGCCATCAGGGCCACATGCTTTTTTTGTTTTTGAGGGTCTTTAATTTAGTTTTCAGGTGGTTCGAATTAACGGGGAGATCTAGGGCGTTTTGGTAGTCTTTGATGACCAGTTCCATATTTAGTAGTTTTTCTAGTATTTGAATGGTTTCAGAGTCAGTTCCTGGTGGTTTAGGTCCAAATAAGGACTGGAAATGTTCAGTCCGTATGTCTCCGTACTCTATGAGCAGCTCTTCAGGCTCAGACTGACAGACAGACTTCCACTGGTCCCAGAAAGAGTTCGACTCGATGCTCTCTTCAAGTCTCTCTAACTGTTTCTGCGTATGGTGGAACTTTTTGTTTCTGATTGTATTTTTAAGTGTTTCAAAGTACTGAAGGCGTAGTTGACTGTATGAGGGTTCTCTGTGTTTAAGATTTGATCATTTTCTGACTTCTTTTCTCAGATTTTGACACTCTTTGTCAAACCGCTGCTTCTTTTTGGATGTTTTCCTTTTGTTTGTTCGTACTTTCAGTTCAGCTTTTTTTGCTGTTCTTTCAAAGATAAAACTCATTTTGGACAGCCTTACATAGGCCTTCAGTAGTGGGGGAGGGGGGTAGGGGTAATCTATAAACTCTTACTACTAATGATTGGATCTCTTCACTATTGCTGGCCTCTTGGTATTGCTCAGTGCTGTCGGGGGCTCCGTCTACACGTCCTGGGGATGTTGAACAGTTGGCTGGGTTTGGTCCTGTGTCATATTGTTCTGTTTGAGGAACAGGGTGATTTGGTTGTGGTCAGATAGAGGGGTCTGGGGCTTGACTGTGAATGCACTGAAAGAGAGGGGGGGTCCATGTCTGTGATCATATAATCTACAGTGCTGTTGCCAAGAGCTGAACAATAAGTGAACCTTCCCAAAGAGTCGCCTCTTATCCGCCCGTTGACGATGTACAGACCGAGGCTCCTGCACAGCTGTAACATCTCCTTCCCGTTCCTGTTGATCGCCCAGTCAAAGTTGTTTCTAGGAGGCAGGTGGAGGTGGTCAGTAGGAGCTTGCTGGATTATAAAACTGTCTCCTTGACTATTAACGACTTCAGAAAGTGTACCAGTCCGAGCGTTCAAATCCCCACAGATGATATTTCCCTGGCCCTGGTAGTGAAATATCTCTGACTCAAGGCAGGGAAATATGTCATCAGAGAGGTAAGGCGACTCGGGGGGGGGGGGGGGGGGGGGGATGTAGACTGCACATGTATATCTTTCTGTGTCGGGATAAGATCTCTTTTGATTTTCAGCCAAATGTAATTTATTTTCTATTTTGAGAATCTGTATTGAATTGTGTAACTGTGACTTGTACCATATAATGAGTCCTCCTGAGTCTCTGCCTTGACTAACAGTCGATCATTTTTGGGAAGGATTGATAACCTCTCTGTAGTTTGGGGGGCAGTGGGTGGGTACATCAGCTCTACACCATGTTTCTGATAGGATAATTATATCATTACTATTTACACTATTTACAAAATCAGAGGTTCTACTCTTCAAGCCAAAGAGTGAGGAGTGAAGACATTGGATATTCCAACAGCTTATTTTAAATGAACTCATTGAGATTCTGAACAAAGGATGAAATTAAACAAAGTCAAACACAGAAATAATCTGAACCCAGGTTACCTGGATAAACTATTAAACTGAAATATATGATATAAAATATAACAAATGTATGTGTATTTAAATGATTACTTATTAAGTGAGTATTTGTTTCATTTTCTCTGAATGTTTAAAATAGTCATTTTAGTTTAATTATAAATATATACATAAGTGATTAACAAAAACAGATTAAACCAAACAATGTTACTAATATATTATTATAAATGGTGGACCCCAGGAAGAGTAGCTGTTGCCTACTGTAATAGTTCATGGGGATCCTGATCGAATAAAAACCCTCTCTCTCTCTCTCTCACAGCTCCCGGAGCTCCTCGATCAAGAGATGTGGTTGGTCGTTGGTCGTTTCTTATCCTCGGTATTGCCGGCTCCACAGCAGTTTAGGTGTTCAGCATGAGTTACCATGAAGTGAACCACATTCACAGAACTGAAAACAAGAGTTAACCACTTTGCTAAACTAAAATCCTGCTTAATAGTACAGGCCCCTGCTTAAAGTGATTGCACTTTGGCTAGCTTTTGGAACAGAACGTGGAAAGATTAATGAAATACATACAAGTACAAAAGTTATTTAAATAACTCAAATATTGAAAAAGTTTATCGTATCATATCGTAAGGAGTCGTATCTGAGATGCTATAACGTTAGGTGGCATATATTAGATAAAACTTGACTTTGTGCCATATGTCAACAATAATATTTTGGTTTCACATTGGACTGGAATTCTTGTCCTGTGATGTTTTGATTTTCTCGTCTTTCCATTCCGACCTCTTTCCTCAGTAATTTTTAAAGTACATGACCTGACTTTCTTTAGTCTTATCATAGTATGGCTGCTCCACACGGCTGTTGCCTAACAGTACTTGCACAGAAGACAAGTCTGTTGTGAATCAGAAATACATGAAAATAAGTCAAATGTTGCAATAAATGCTACAATCTAAATGTTTTACTACAATCTGGAAATGCAGAACAGATCACAGATGTTTTAAGTGAAGAAAGTAAAAGCATGGTCAGTCGGTTTAGATAATCAAGTGCTACAAACCTTAACTAGGATTGTCTTAATAATAAATATAGGGCAGACTGTTTAATGTTATTATTTGTCTTTAAGATTTATTGTTGGGCTTTTGCCTTTTATATGACAGTGGATAAAGTAAGGGTGGCTGGGTACTGACATGCGGAAGAAGAGCCGCAAGATGGACTTGAACCCAGGCCGCCCCCTTGGAGGACTGTAGCCTCCGTACATGGATTTAACAGCTTACCGCTTGGCTTTAAGCACCGCATTAACATGAATGATGTGTTTGATCGAAAGAAAAGCCACTTTCAACGTTTGTTGAAAGTTTTCCGGTCTACCATTCAATGGATTGAGCGAGCTAGATACAGTAGCCAGTTCCCTCTAGGAACACTGATGGAGGGCCACTTTTTGACTTATTGAACAGGTGCTAGTTTATCTGTGCTTGGATTCTCAGAGCTTGACGTTTTGAGTTCATTTGTATCTCAAGCCTTTTTGAGTCATAAGTACTCCTACTCACTCTTAAAATAAGGTGTTTGAGTGTCAAGTGTTCAACCAGTACATAGTTCTCCTGTAGCCTTTAAACTAAACAAGTCTGCAAGCATTCAGACAACAGGATATGAGTTTTAAAGAGGTGTATTATATTATTATTATTATATTATATCATATTTTTACAATCTTCTTATCCAAGGTTTTCTCCCTGTCTATATATTCTGAAAATGACTGTCTCATGATTCATTCATAAACTTACTGTGGCAATAGTCCTTACAAATATTTTAAGTAGCAATACTTTTATATATGTTTTTCCACTCCTTCAGCTCAAGGTCAGGGTTGTTTACTAGTTATTTGTTTTTCTTCACTGTACGAGACATTGTTGGTATGAAACCTTGGTAATCTGATTTTTTTTTTTAGAAATATTGCTCATTGTGGGCACTTAACTTTAGAAATAAATATTTTCATTTATTAAATTGCATGATCTTCACTTCCAATGATTTTTTTTAATGAGACAGTCTCTCTTTTTGATCAAACATAATTTTTAATAATTTAGCTCAGTGTCTCTGCATACTAACGTTTGCTAAGTAGCACCAGTCACAAAGTAATGTCAGACATTGTGCAAGTAATGGGTCATTTTTTTGACAAACTAATTCAGTGGTTCTACTTGATGAAAAGGGGAAAAAATCATGAAGCCATTAAGATTCATTAAATATATGCAGTCACAAAGCTCATGGCAATCCATTCAATAGTTGAGACAAATGTGAGCCTTGTAGTGGAGCTAAAAGTAAAGTCATATAACGGAAACACAGAGGTTCATTCTCTGGGAACCATCAATGTCAGACACGCTGTCCAGTAGATGCTGACATATTTTGATCGGGACCAAATTAGTGCATCAACTTGCAATCCATCTAACAGACATTACCATCTCTGGAGCCAGAGAATTTCTAAAATATCAATGAAACGCCTGATCAGACCCACAGTATCAAAGGAAAAATATTTTGAAGGTCCCAAGAGCCTCCATCTCCAGCCTCTTACCCTATAATCTATCACTAGACTTTTCTAACTTTTTCTATTGGAAACAAACTTTCCAATTGGATGTTGCTGAAACAGAAGTGCAAACACTGCAGTCACACAGCAGCCAGGTTTGAATGCAGAACCAATATTTTTTCCTCTGCAATTACCCTCCATCACATCACCTGTTTGTGGCTCTCAGTTTCTCACAGCAGAGCGCAGTAATCAGCATGCTAGTACCCTTCACCATATGTGGCACCCTGCCTCTCAACCGACACTCTGACACTTGGGAGGTGAGCCACAAACAGATTAATTTGCTTTGCTGCAATATGAGCCCAAAATTCAAATGTGTGCAGTTCAAACACAGCAAAGCTGTCTCTAATCATTTTCCATGCAGAGCATGTCATCAAAGGCGGCACAACACAATCACAAAACCATTTAATGATCTCAAAATTGTCCAAATAGCGACTGGAGTCATTTGTTTATTTAGTAAAAGTGATTTTTAATGAATATACATATTTATTGGTTGGATTTTATGTATTAGCAGACAAATCCAATAAGAGAAGCACTTTGAAATATATGCAGACAGATTGAATGACAGACTGGTTAGGATGGATTAACAGACAGGCATGCACATGTATTCAGTTCAGATCACTTGGCGTCTTTTTTCTTGACATAGCTGCCCTCTTGTGGTTATTTTAAGAAATAAAACAGGACCAACATTAAGATATTCTGTTTCATTAACAGTTTTTATAACACCCAGTACATTCCAGCACATTATATTCATAAAACACTTGATGTGTGCTAGTGATAGAAAAATAGACAGAGTTCACATTTTCTTTTGTCTCTTGCTCAACATTTTCTTCTTTTCTTTTGGACTCATTTGTTTATTTTACGAATGCAGTTTTGTTTATGTTGTGTCGGCAAAAAAGGTGTAAGTCAGTAAAAGATTATTTTAATTTAAATTGACTAAATACAGTCACACACGGTTAATCAAAAAGAAGTCAAAAACACAGAAATAGAAATTAGGAGAGTAGATAATTAGGATGTTCACTTACTTACAAAATACTGCATTGGAATTTCTCTCAAAATAAAACATTTGCTTCTTTTTTGTCTTACTGTTTCCTGCTCCTCCTTTTGAACAATGCACATTGTAGCGCAAGATCATCTCATGTAAGTATAATTAACTCATCTTTAAAATCTCAATTTGCATTATTTAAATGATCCAAAGAGTTGTAGCACTGTAAGTGAGTCCTCTTCATCTATCATTAGCTGTTTGCGACTCGGTGATGAACAGAGGCAGAGAGTCTATGGTGCCACCTCTAACTCTCCTGTACAGCAGCTGAGAGCTTTTCCTACCTCTTCATACCATGTGATGTTTTCTGTTATGAAGTCTGGGCAGCTGGCCTGCTGCTGGGGATGACTCTCAACCCTGGACAGCAGTAAAGCTCACAATCAGATGGCTATCAGCCTGCTCCAAAAACGCAAACATGAATTAAGGGACCTGGTCTCACCCTGAGCAGCGTGTCATTACGAGAGAGGGTGCAGCAGAGCAGCCTGCTTCACATCTGCTGAAACCACTGGAGGAGAGTGTTGATTTGCATTGAAACTGCATTATGTCATGTAAAAGAGTTGTTATTTAGCAGTTGTGATGTACCAAGGTAAACACAGATGCCAGACAGCCGATGTAAGAGCTCATTTATCAAGCATTGATATTTCTTTATATTTTTCAAACGATGAATTGAGAGGAATAGAACAGCATTTTTTGGGAAATACTCTTATCAGCTTTCTTTCCATAATTTGACGCAGCCAGTTTTTCACCTTCCTCTTAAGCTTTGTACTATGCTACACTAGCTGGCTATCAGCGCTAACCTCAAATTCTACATACAAACCTCTAACTCTCTGCTCTCTTTCCAAAATAGGACTCTATTCCTTTAGTAAACGTAAACTCCATCTGCAAAGTTTTTGAAGTTAGTTATACTGTAAACCATTTTCTTCTTCCTGCATCTTCCTCAGAGGTGTCAAAAGTATTCACATTCATTACTCAGGTAGAAGTATAGATACTAGGGTTTAAAAAGACTTCTGTAGAAGTTGAAGTATCAACTCGAGCTTTTTACTCAAGTAAAAGTGAAAAAGTTCAGGTTTCAAAACTACTTCAAGTATAAAAGTAACGTAAGGGAAAAAATGCCATTAAGGACAAAAGCTTAGCACAGCGTGTCGGAATGGTATATGTTTATACTTCTCATCCAACCACAATCAAATTCACTCTATCCGGATGGCGCGATTTATCTGGATAGGTTTTTGTGTTTTTTTGGAACGATGATAAGCCGGAATGAAAACAAGCCGAAATGAAATAGGAGTAACGAGGCTATTTTTAAAATGTAAGGAGTAGAAAGTACAGATAATTGCGTGAAAATTTAAGGAGTAGAAGTAAAAAGTCGGCTGAAAAATAATTACTCCAGTAAAGTATAGATACCCAAAATTTCTACTTAAGGTAACGAAGTATTTGTACTTAGTTACTTGACACCTCTGATCTTCCTCTATACCATTCTTCAAGCCCAGCGACGTTTCGGCAGATGGCTGTTCATCATCGTTCTGGTTTTCTGCCTCTTAAAAGGAAGTTGATTCTTGCAACTGTTACGACTTGCAACTTTGCTCAATTTTGCTTAGTGCTCATGATGGATTAATGCTGGGTCTTTGTAGATAATATAACAAAGAGTAAGGTCTTTTACCTGCTCCTTTGTGTTTACCTTAAGAGAACAAGTGGTGATATGTAAATTCAATCTACCCATATTGGCAGGTTTCACGGTTTACTGCAGCACTGCTCATGACGTCTGATGAATCTCTTACTTCCTGCTGCTGTTCCCACAAATCTCTCCGCAGATCTTTTCTGCTTTGACATCGTTGATTGCATTCTGCTCATTCGCTTAGAAAATCAGTTTTGGCTCGCAGGTAGCTTACTGAATTTGTTTAATCATATCTTGCCGGTGACTAATTCAAGGTTGAGTGAGGGTGCTTCATTTCACCCAGCATCAGCTTAATGTGGTGTTCCCCCTATGATTACCGCTCTGTCATGTTTCACAATGAGGTAAAGGTGCTTGGCTTGACTCTGTTTTTCTTTATCTGTGAAGTATGTCGTGTTCTTTTTGGACTTCCTCTAGTTGATCCAAAGACATGCTGCATCTGGACTGAAGACTTTTAACTGACCTCAGGTGTGAAAGTAAGTCTCTCTCTGCAGTATAGATATAGTACTGCAATTGCGAGTGATCAACAGAAGCTTCTGTTTTTTTTTCTTCCTTTGGCTCAAGAGCAGAAAACTGTAATGCATTCCACTGCAGATGCCATTACATGCAGAAGAAGGTGTAAAGATTACAACTGTCTTAAGTCTTATTGGCCTTAGTTGTGCATAATATTTGATGCACTACTTGACGTCTTGACGTGTGAAATTCTCAGGAAAGGTAATCAAGAGCATTCTTCACATTCCCTGCGACTCCCCTTTTATCAGCATAATTCAGAGGGTAATTTCAGACAAAGAGGCTGTTACACAACATTGAACCCTGACGGGGGGGGGGGGGGGGGTCAGCCTGGCAGCCAGCTAATGCTATTAGGATGTATATACATACTGAGAGAACACCTACTGCACCTGCTGTGTGGGGTATGTCGCATGTAAACTTCATGTTATGTAAAGTTTAAATTCCAGGCCAAGACAACGTTTCAGAAAGGACTACCAACATTTACAATATCAATTCAGTTCATCTGGTGATAAAGTGTAGGATTCACTTAAAGTGTCATTAAGAGTTTCACTTAATGTTCATTTTGACGAATCATTAGAAATTAGTGGTAACAATTTTGGCAATTTTAGATAAAGGATCTCGTTTTTCTTACTGTTCTTATTTTATACTGTTGATGTTTTTATTAGTACAGTTTCATACTTTTTACAGTGACTACTCCCTAATTTATTTATCTTATTTTCAAATAATCAGCTTTTACCGTGATATGAAGAGATTTCACATTCACAGATATAAGTTGCACAGAATGTGAAATTAAAACAAAAAGAAATTGGGCAACTGTCCTCACTGATAGATATGTTTGTCTGTTTTTCAAAAGCCATAAAGTCTTGTGTCTCAATCAGTCCCTTACCCTTGATGATAACAGAATCAAAGCAGGTATGTCAGTTTCTACTGCAGGTCAGAGCAACGTTTGATTTAAGATTAAAAGACATATTATGTCATCTGATAATAAAACAGTTTGATGAAATAGCTAACTAGCAAAAGCTAATAATCACAACAGAATGTTTTTTTTTTTTTTTTAACCCTTTTAGATATAAATGGTCTCAATCTCCCTATTTTACTTTCCACATGAACAATACTTTGAAAGGATTGTATGATTGGGGGGTTAGGAATAAAAAGGTAATTTACTTGAGAGGAATACGTTACTTATGTGTGAAACTGTTCAATAATACTTTCAGATTGATGAGTTCAAATACCAGCTTGTTAGTAGTTTCCAGTCTCATGTGCACCACATGCAAACACCTATATGGCCACTTACTTTAGGTGGTGTCTGTTACGAGGAGGGCACCCAGTCAAACACTCCTCACAGCGGCTGATTTAATATACAGCCTCACGTGCTAAAATCTGTCTCCCTTCCCCTCCACGTGAACCCATGTGAGAGGAAACGTTTTTATCCTAACTCAATCACCCGATTTCTATTAGATCAAGGCGTTTTCAGCTCTGCCCAGCAGACATGACTCCTCTACAGTCGGTGGAGTATCGGGTTATTAACGGCTCAGACAAGAAAATTATCCCTTGATCGGCAGGATGTCGTTAATTATGACACATTGAGCTGCTAAACCCGGAAATTATACATGGCCCACTAAACCCATTAAACTATCATTAATGGTGGAAATGTTGCACATTTTAATCCTTTTCATTGAGCACGTTGAAAGCATTTCTTTTAGCTGTTTACTTACAGTACTACAGTATCTCACTACTATGTGTGTTGAAGTGAACAAGCGGAGGTAACTGTAAGGATGCTATACAAAGATGAATCTTATTGTGTGAGAGAGGTGGGCTTAAGACTTGAGCAAAGTATACACTGAGTTTGACATGTGATAGATTTAAACCCTTTTCGCACATACGGAAATCTCCTGAAAAACTCCAGAGATTTGGCTACCCGGAGGTTCTTTAGGCTATGTGTGAACGCAAACAGCCGAATTTTTCGCGCAGATTTTACCCGGAGTTTCTCTTGCTGGACCCCTAGTATTTTTTCCGCAGAAAATCTGAGTGAGCTGATGTCTGAACGCGGCAGCATATACTCCAGAGATTTCAACTCGAGCCAATTGAAAGAGAATGACGTTTATATAGTGACTGTCTAAAGTGTCTGCACGCGACCACTACGATCTCCGTGCACGTAATTAAACGGCTGCATTATGTTTTCTGTTCGTCAGTATGTTGTTCTCCTCTCTTTTCTGGATGTTGTCATTCCATTGGATTACATATAGCATTGATATAAAGGGAAATATTCTTATTATAGCGTCGTGTAGCGACAGGGATAGTCCCCCGCTGTGAGGAGCATATGTGAACGGCTAGGTCGGGAGAATCTCCGGAGAAGTCCTCCTGTAAATATCTAGATATTATCTGGAGTGCATCTGTGAAAACGGCTTTATTAAAGAAGTCCTCTCTGGCACGAGCCTCATCTGTCATCTCAGAGACACATGAGGCTGCTGGGTCCTGTAGCTGTAACTCCGACTCTAATTGTTTTTGATAAACCTGTTTTACACATCATGGAGCGCTTGGCATATTGAAATGCGTTTGGTGACAGTTTGAAACAAAGCATCTGACACAAGTATGCAAAAGTTAACGTTGTTCAAAGAACTCAAAAAAGTAAATGCCAAGGTGCTGTTGGGTTCATGAAGCACAGAAAAGCACCAGTAGGATAAGCTATTTAAGCCTAAGGACAAAAAGTACCGAGTGCTGGTGGACTTTGTACCTTCACTGCTGGGGATTGGATGTGGGTTACTGTGTGCACACTCCAGGACCTTATTTGGAAAGCTGCTGAGCTGTAGCGCGCTGCAGGGGGTCCGTATGAGTCTGCAGGGGAGCTCGGCAAAAGTGCATAGGCAATGCAATAGTTGGAATGTCTGAAGAGTTAACACATTGTGTATTAAATCTGTGTAAGGAAAAGGCTCATTGAGCACCTTAGTTTGTTAAACAGTCCACACATTCCAGACCCCCCCCCCCCCCCCCCATGTAAATCATGTATTAACAAACTGAAAGTCTTTGTCAGATTGATGAACGCTGTGATGTCACAAGGTGAAACATTAGGCTCATTTGGGGATATTTACTTACTGAAGAAGATAAAAATGTTGTGTCTGACCAGTTTTTAATTTAAAACGACTGAAGAGATCAACAGCTAATAACTTCCAAAGAGAAATAAAGGAAAGATCTAAAAAGACAGGACACTTTACTGGATACTCTTTTAAATGTTTGCCTCTGGAATTATTGTGCAAGGAGCTTCTTAGCTACAATATATATGCAGCTATAACCAAGAAATAATCTGACATAACCCTCTGATTTTTATTTTGTTTGTACAGAGTCATGCCAACCAACCCCCTTTGGTTTCCAGCTCTTTATGCTTTGCTAATTTAGCCAGCTGTTTGCTACAGAGATGAGACCCTCTCATCTTACTCTATTTCACATATTGTAATCAAAAAAGAGACAAGAAGCTAAGTTTTGTTAAGTTAAAGCTAAAATAAAAATTTAAAAAATCATAGATAATCAAGAGGTTTTAGCTAATGCTAAATGTCACAAATTAATTTTCAAAAACTATCAGTGCTATAAAAGCAATCATTCAGTATGCAGGTCTTTAGATAAGACAGCAGGGAAATTAAGTGAGATCAATTTTATTTACCCAAGGACATATATGTGAGCAAGCCCTGGAAAAAAGCTAACTAGCCTAGCGTGATTGTGACTAGTATTAATATGAATATAAACATTAGTATTAATAGTACTATTAGTGAATATTACCTAATAAATACTTTAAAAGTGTTTCTGCTCTCAGTACAGAACAGTCAAACACTGATTGATCGCTCCCTATCATGAGGTATTCATTTAGCAAATTATAAACCTGAGTGTTGAGACTGAGTCCGACTTTCTTCAACATAAGAAATAAATAAAATAAAAGGCTACACAAGACAATATTCAAGATTGAAAAAAAAAAATGTTGATCCTTTCTGTGTCCGTTTTTCACAGTCCATTCATTTAAAGTGTTCATGTGCAGCGCAAACATTTTGTTTTGATCAACCTATCCTGCTTCTGTCACCTTCTCTCTCTCTGACTGTTTCCCTGCACTTGCTAACCTTCCAGCCCTCTTATCCTTTGATCCTTTTACGCTTCTAACTCAATCATGAAATCAGACCTGCTTGTATTTAATAAGGTAAAGAAAATTACATTTTGGTCGTGCTTGATCAGTTGTGTCTCCTTAATGTGATGCCAGGCAAGCAGGAAACAGCACTCAGAGCAGGTATAATGGCACCTGCAGCTCTTTGTTATTCATGCACGTGTCACCTTCAAATGGAGTTTTTCCTAATTCCCCAAACAAATTAAAGATATTTCCGTTTAATTCCAGTTGCCAGTTTGCTCCTATTTCAGAATCTTGAGATCTTTGTTTCCCTTTTTGAATAAAATAAAACATATGAAGGCATAAACACTATTTTAGATGATTCACAGACAGCTTTAGAGACACTGAGATCAATCGCTCCTTTTGATGTCTTTGTTGTAGTGGCTCAGCTCAGAAACATCTTTGTCTGTACAAAATAATTAAGAAATCAGAATGTTTAAAACTATTTAAAATAAGTATTTAGTATTGTCTTAGTTTTTTGAATATTTTCTGAGAAACCTGAGGGGTCTTTTTTTTTTACCCTGCGGGATACCACTTTCCTGTTCATGCAACTTATTTTCCATTATTGACTTTGACTTGAAACACTCAGAAAAGGTCCAGTGCTTTAGTTACTGTTTAACTAAATGCCATGAGTCATAATACGCATTTTTTTTTTGTGGATCCAAAGTTTGACTGCTGTTTCCCTCTCCTATATAAGCTAATATAGCTTAGGCTGTCTCTTCATAAGAACATAAAGCGGGTGCCCCTCAGGTGTCTCTTTGTTTTAGTTGTTTTGTGTATGTTGCACCAATAACTAAGTAGGTACAAGATGTGCTCGGTTGCTCAGATCTACTCCACCTGCTAGTGACAGAACACAACATGTTTGGCTGTACATTTGTATGATGATGTTGTGATTGGCTGTTAATCAGAGAGTTTACGGATGTAGTCTTTGCGAAGCAGCTCTGTTGATTGAACTATTTTTCTATTTTTTCTACGACATAAAATACATCCGGAAGTGTCCCTTTTGATTTGTTTTTTGAAAGCTTATTCACAACTGAAAAAAGGCAGTTGCTTTCAAGTGGCTAATTTAGGATTAAAGAGTCGTGCTTAGCGGTGGGGACGTCTTAGTCAGTAAGTTGAAATCAGTCGATTGTGTTCCTTCATGGCCTAACAAAAGTGTTTTTTTATTTGATTCAAAATTAAAAAGTAGTTTTCATTTGTGAAGATTGTCTTGATTGAACAAAAAGTGCAAGTTTAATACACTTTTTTTTCTGCCACAGAGTTTATTTTCAGCAATAATCCAAAAGCCCATAGATCCAAACAGCCAATCACAATGTGCATACAAAAGTACAGCCAATCATACTGAGTAACAATACTAGCAGGCACAGTTCCCTCATAACCTGAGCTCATCTGGTTCCTACACCTTGAGCTTGAGGAAAAATAAAAAGCTTAGCCCTGGTGATGAATTAACCGTGACATGTTAAACCACCCGTACTGTAAACAGTTAGCGGCTTCATCCCTAGTCGTGTTTGACTTTCTCGCTGTCAGGGTCATAAAATTGTGTCATAATGTTTAATGTTAATTTCCTGTGATAATGAGATACAGTCTATAGCTACGACTGGACTAGTCCCTCAACAAAAATGAAATCACACATGTGTTGTTAAGCCCCCTGTAATGCTAGAATGAAACTGAACACCTTTCATCTGCAGGACAGAACTCCACAGCGCTCGTCACTGTGGGGCTGCAATGGTAGATTTGTTTGGCCAATGTTAACCAGCAAACACAGAAGCTGTCCTTACGGGGAGCGTGCCTATGTTCCCATATTTCTAAGATTTTTTTCAAAATTAGGCCCTTTGTTCCCACATTTCCTTTTTCATAAATTTGTATCAGATTTTATCCCCCTTTCTCCAAATTTGGTAGCCAGTTACACACAATTAACCCTAACCCTAAAAATCTTAGAAATGTTGGAGCATAGGGCTGACCCCTCCTTATGTTAGCAGATTAATGCCAGCGTTAGCTTACACCATGGTTTAATTTAAACACTAGGGAGTACGCTAGCTTTAGCTTGTGTACGCCCTATCTCTAAACAATCACTGATCAAAGTTTTAAACAGATAGCTGTAAACTCTGATTAAAAGACAACACAGCTGTCCGGGGCACAAACACATAAACCATGTGATAAGTTGCATTGATGTTGTTTTGACTGGACGTTACTAATGGAAAATACAGTTTATCTGTGGCTAGAAAAGCCATAAAGGTGATATGTGTGCTACAGTTTGGTACAGTGTTTCTTGTCCGAAAACTTCCACTATTCACACCTGCCCAATGTATTTGTGTTGGGGAGAGGGGGCGAGAGCGAGCTGGTGCACTGATGCAGCTTCTCCGGGCCGGTCCGTCGCGTACACAACTGTGTTTAACGTCTGCTGTGTCATCCAGTGGCAGTGTAAACATTACTGTAATTTTGTGCTCAAGGTTTTTCCACATCATCATCGGGTAAACTAACCTTAAAAGACAAAAACAGCCTTCAGATTTGAAACATCAAGGGTCACATGCTGCATGTTGTACTACAGAGTGGATAATACAATCATCATGTGGGATGAGAAGCACATGTCAAGAGTTTTGTTTCAACAATACATTTTCATCACACCCAGCATGTGCTTCATATTGTACATAAAAATACATTAAACGGTGTAATTGTGCTCTTCTTTGATAACCTGAAATATCAAAGTGCCTGCTCTCTAAATTTGCTTAAATGTGTTACTCACGTGTGCATCTTATACCCAGCATGACAAGCAGTTGCTTCCAAGTGTCTGAAAGATGTGTTTAATTTCATGTGCTATTCATTTAGATGCTAATTAATATGCTAATGGTTGGTTGTAATTACATTAGCATGCTCACAAATTATATTTCTCATTCAACAACAGGAAAACGGGGGGCCGATCCCATCTGCTTTGATTTAGCAAAATCATTTTCATCTGAACTTTGTGGTTTGAACAGCATGTATGTGCAGGTTTATAATTTTCTGCAGACATGTGGCTGACTTTCTAAAAGTGACGTGTCATTGACGCAGCGCATGGAGAGACAAGACAAAAGCTGGAGGCAGCTTATCCAGGTGAAACGTCTTTTGTCAGGTCTGTTCTGGGTCCTGTTGTGAAGTGACCCACACGGATCAGAGACTGTGACGAGAGCCTGCAAGGCCAGACTGCAGCAGTCTCACTTTGTTAACCTGTGCCTTGTTCCTGTCTGAAAAGAAAAGAAAAAAAAGGGGGAACTGGCACCAGCTTACTTACCATTTGCCCTCCCATGCTGCTTCCCTATTAGCCACATAGACAGACATCTTTCTTACACCTAATGGCAGGAGGCTGAGGGAGCAACAAGAACGTGTCTGTGGCCGAACGCTGGAGGTCAGATCAAGTTTACGAGAGCAGGCCAGCCACAAATGAGAGAGGAATTCAAAGACCCTCGCTGAAATAAAAGATGATTCTGAAGTCTTTGCATGGTTTCAAATCTGTGGAAGAGATGTGAAAGGGTTTAAAGAATTCAAGAATGTGTATGTTTAAAACAAATATCATGAGTGGACGATTGCATTACTTTACTTTGTGTTTTCAGTGGACATTTTTTAAGCTTCTAAAACAGGCATTGTCACTTTTTGCTAACTTGTAAATGTCATGTTCATTTTACAAGGCGTGTTACTGAGAAAACAGTGCAAAGAAAGGACTGCAGGTAATTTATGTCAGAGGATAATTTTAATTGTAATAAAAGCCTGCAGTTTATTGTTTTCTATAATGTCTCTGATTTTGGATTCATTTTCCACAAAATGCAAAACTGTATGAATTAATATAAAGGCCTTTCTTTTGACTGCCAGCTTATCCAAATGTTAAACTGGTGACCTGTTTTCATGGCATTAACCAATTGCTCATATTATAATAACTGAAATGTGATGCATGTATAATATGTGATTTTAACATTATACTATATGATACATTATATCTTCAGATGTGTTGGATAAGAAACTGTTGTGCAGTAGAGTAATGGCACAAAGTTTCTGCTATGTATGATGATATAATCAGTAAAAAGAACATCCTTCATGAGAACTTGGTCAGCCCTGTATGCACTGAGGCTCCACAGAGGTGCAGCAGTCAGGGCCTTTCTCTCTGTGGAGTTTGCATGTTCTCCCTGTGCATGCATGGGTTCCCTCCGGGTCCTCCAGCTTCCTCCTGCAGTCCAAAGACACGCTCATTAAGTTAATCGGTGACTCTAAATTGTAAGTAGGTGTGGATGAGAGTGCGACTAGTATGTCGTCTATGCATGTCCGCCCTGTGTTTCTACTCTCGCCCAATAACAACAGGTTTCGGCTCCAACCCCCTGCAGCCCTGAATGACATTAATAATGGATGGATGAATTCATTAGCAATGCACCGAGTCTCTTCAAGTTCTTGATCATAGCTTCTCACTGAGTACAATATTATCCCTTAATGGGATCCTTTTAAATTACCTAAGTGGTAAAATAAACATTTTCAACAATTTTAGAATCAACATGAATAAAAAAAAATCAAGCACATTTGATGCTTTATTTAAATCATTATAAGACCAAACAAACGGTTAATACAAACACACAGTTAATGAACCACAATCAACTCATAAATATATAGAAACCCCTCTTTGTTGTGTTGCTTTACAGTGTTTAGACTTAAATAAATACAAAAATTCAAGTGCCGCTTTGAATTTGAGTACAAGGTAGAGTGGTTCACTTATTCCAGCAATAAAAAAAGAGGTCGCACTTATTCAAAGAGCTTTAATAATGAACATGTTCTTTGGTCGTAATAGTAAGTAAAGGCACATTTACTTTGTGCATAGGTTTTTCCTCCAATATGAAGCCACAGCTGGTGTCTTAAGCTACAACACATAGCAAACCTTGTTGCACACTATAGTGAATAACATGTCAAGTATCTTTATAAATAATGACACAGTGCGGTTTCTTTTATTCTCGTTTTTTCTTGAAGTGCAGCAAACTTCCAAAACCTGTCACCCGGAGAACCTCTGTGATCTCTGAGACGTTGTTTTGACTTCATGATCTCTGAAGCTTCATGGCTTTTTTTTCTTCTTCTCTGGAGTCTTTCATGCTTCTTCTGGAGTCTGTGTGAGACAATGAGACTCCTGTGGCTCTACAGCGTGCGACTCATCTGGCAGACTGCGATATCTACCCAGCTTTCTGCACACGAGGACGTAACCTCTCTTATGCAAATTCACAGCAAACCTCCTCTTCAGTGTCTGTGTTAACTAAACAGAGTCGACCCGCCTCCTGGCGAACACCGCCGACATGCTTTTCACTATTCCCTTGAACCCCGAAGGCCTCTTCGTGGTCAGTTTGGCGTCCTTCATCCTGTCCACCAGCCCATGAAACACCACGAGCACGCTGTGGTAGTTCTCGGCCGCCGACACCTCGTAGAAGAGGCAGTCGCTTTTGAGAGCGAGCAGGCGGCCCTCCTCGCTCGGCACCGTCCGCCTGTGGTGGAGGTCCCTTTTGTTACCCACGATCACTATGGGCACTTTGTCCGTGCTCAGGCAGTCTCTGGTGGACTTGATGGTCTCAATGAGTCGGCTCACGGTGTTGAAACTGGCTCTGTCGCAGATGCTGTAGACGAGGACGAAACCGTCTGCCCACTGGACCTTCTTCTCAAGGAGCGACGTCTCCACGGACAAGTCCTGTCAAATCACACGATTTAAAGTCAAATACAATAAAATAACAAAACACATTTTCTAAAGTTTAATGAGTTTTTCTCTTTTCTTAAACTTTAACTTCATCAATACATTTAGAGTTTTGTTTTCGAAGTTAAATAAAGTGTGAAAGCTTATAATCGTAATATCAACAGCATGCGATTTAAAAACTGATTTGGGGAATTCTCTTTATAATGTTCTGTTATTTACGTGTTCTTTAATGAACATTTTGCTTTAATGAAGTGTAAATGACTTTGACTTTAAACTTTTCCCGCCTTGATGTAACCACATGTAACATTTTAAAACTGCATATTAATGAATAGGTACATGAAAATGATTAAACCTTGTTGTTAACATGATTCTACCTTTAACGTCATTATGTCTGGAAAACCTTTACAAATAATGAAGAATGTCTTTAAGAGAAATTATATTTTTACTCAATTTAACCGTTCTTAGTGCAATCAACATGTCAGCAGAATAAACAGTCGTAAAAAGTTATTCATTCATACCTCAGAATAATGAGAGTCCCAAACATTGAGAGTTATTTCTCTACCGTCCAGAACAAAACTATGGCCGTAGATGGACTCTGCAAGACACAAAGTGAGCTCAGGTTACTTGAAAAGTTAGAAAAGAAGAATATTCTGCATGTTGTCGATTTAAGTATAGGCGTAAGACTTACCCATATCTCCGTACTCTCCAATGAATCTCCGAGTTAAGAGGCGCACAGTAAGAGCTGAAAAAACGACATTTAACCCACAATGAGCAGAAGAAACTTGTGTTTTTCTTCATTTACATATCATACGTTTCACTTTTCCTTTTTACCTGATTTCCCGACACTCTCGGTTCCCATCACTACAATGTTGGAATCCATCTTCAGTGGCGCAGCAGCGTGGAGCCGCTCAGCTCTGCTATGTGTCTGCAGCAGCAGGCTCACAGCAACTTGTTATAAGAAGGAGCTCAGTGGGCGGGGAAACAAATCACTCACAACAATCACGACAATGACAGCAATCATGTCATTATTCTGCCCTCACGTGGATGAGCTCGCGCGCCTGCTGGATCCTGCTCCTGCGATCAGCTGATTGAAAAGAAAACGTGGAGTAACACGCTCCAGACTGAATGTTTCACTCAGGGACACGTTAGTGTTATATACCACGAAACACCGTGTTGATAAAACGATGCGTACTGTATGGCTACATGAATGAATGAATGAAACCTTTATTGCCCCTCGGGGAATTGCCTTGCACAGAGAGCATAAAACACACAATACAAACAAACATTTACAGAAGAGCACATAAGAACACATAAAAACACACTAAAGCATCACATGATTCAATGAGGGATTTCAGCAAGTTAAATAAAGTGCAACATATAGGCAACAAGTGTAAATAAGCCATTTTTGATGTGCTATTTAAGGTTTGTCTAGACTATTTTGTACTTCACTATAATTTAGAAGAATAGCCTATTGCTGAAAAAATATCCAATTACCTTAACCTGAGTTAGAAATGATGAATATAGGAAATCATGATATGGCATTTTGTGTTTAATCAGACAGTTCAACACGTGTAATAACCTAATGATTAGATAACAATACACTTATTTCAGATAAAACAACCAAGATGAATAACTTTGAGAATGTCTCCACTTTAGTTAACCACAGTGCACTTTTTGAATGTACTGAAACTATTAACATAAAACTCACTATTTTCTGTATTTGTAGAACATTTCACTTTAAACGTGCAGGACTTTTAAATGTTACAGATATTCTCGATTTGGTTATTTTCAACCTTTTACTTGAAGAATAGATTATCATTTTGTTGTGTCATTTTTTTATTCCCTCCAGATCTGGATATTAATCAATCAATGTTTTACTATTGTAGAGCCAAATCACAACCAAAGTTATTGTATCACACTCTGCATGAAGAGCATGTTGGTGCGGCCTGCAGCCTCAGACCTGCATGCAGCGACTAAGGAGCGGAAAATTAAAATTTTAAGAGCAAAACAAAAATTATAAATCTGAATTAGAAAACAAGACGGCAACAAACAATCTCGGTTCAGCCTGGTCGAGCATGAAGACTGTTGCAGGCCTCGGAATATTCAAAGAGTGGCCAACTCACCACATTGAATTGCTTTAATTCAGATACTGAGTTTGCAAATGCGATCGTTTTGATATCTTTGATTTGAATTTTAAACTCGAGGGCGATCAGCACTTTGATATATCCCTAAATGCTGTGGAACAGGCCTTCCTCTCAGTTAAATATAAAGAAGCGTCTTGGACCTGATAACATCTGTGGCCATCTAATCAAATCTTATTTCAATACATCTTTAACAGATCATTAAAGGAACAGCACATACCCCAGGTCTGGAAGGATGATGTTGTAGTCCCTGTTCCCAAAACTAGTTCCCCTAAAATCCTTAATGATTTTAGGCCAGTCGCTCCTTACATCAATTGTGATGAAAGTCTTTGAAAAACTGGTCAAGGTAGAGATTCTAAAGAGATCTGAGCATGCACTTGATCGCCTGCAGTGTGCATACAGGCCACACGGAGGTGTAGAGGGCGCCACAGTCACATTGCTGAATTTGCTGATGAAACATTTGGAACAGGAGGGGGGTCCCATGCTAGACTTTTATTTGTTGATTTGTGCGCTGCTTTTAATACCATACAACCACATGTGTTCATAAACAGGCTTCTAGATCAGTTTGATTTAGGTAATTTTTGAAAAAAGTCCCACACACAAGAAGTCACACTCATTAATGGTCAACCATTCGAATGTGTACAATCATACATATATCTTGGGACAATTATCAACTCTAAACTTAACTTTGAATTGAGTTGTGAAGCTGTGTGTAAAAAAGGGGGCACCAGTTTTCACGTTGACAAAACCATGACCTTTTTTTTTTACTGTGCTTTCGTCGAGTCGATTGTATCTTTTTTCTGTTGTGTCATGGTTTGGAAACCTCTCTGTGAAGAACAGAAACTCTCTGAACCAGATCATGAGGGGGTCCAGTAAGCAGCTAATCGGAGAGCAACAGCTGGAGTCTGGAGACCTTTGTACACCAGGCAGGTGGAGCGGCTCACCGGCTCAGTCTTAAAAGATGAGTCACATCCTCTGCACTGTGAGAGTTTCAGCTCCTTCCTTCTGGACGAAGACTTTCAGTTCCAAAGTGCAGAACAAAGCGGTATAGGAAGAGCGTTGTCCCAGCAGCTGTTAAATAGCGGAACAAGTCATAGTGTGTGTGTGTGTATCTGCTTGATGTGGTCATTGTAATTTCATGAAGGCCTTGCATGGAGGGACGGAGATAGCAGCCTGAGAAGTTGTTGTCATGCTTCTTTATTCATGTATTATTTATTCTGGCAAGTGCCTTGCTCAAGGGCACCTCGGCAGTGCTCTGGAAGTTTCCGGACTTGGTCCGTGCCGGGACTTGAACCGGCGACCTTCCGATTCCCAACCCAAGTCCCTACAGACTGAGCTACTGCCGCCCACACTTACATTAAGTGTCTCTACCTGCAACCAAATCGACCTACGGGTAAAAATAAAGTAACCTGAACCTGATGTCTAGACTTGTAGCCTTTTTTAAAATGATTTTTGAGTGAGCACTTTGAAACATTGGGCTAGGAAACATTTCCTTTTAACAAGCAAAAAACCTCCAACGGAACAAGATTCAGCGGAGGAGAATCAAGCCTACATGTGCACCCAGGGACACTCACGGTCCACAAGAACCTTCAACACAAAGGAGCTCCTGTGTATGGTTAGTCATAAGCGTTAACGGGACATGAATGTATACAAATAAATAGAGAGAGAGCAGAGGAGGGAAAAGGGTGTGGCAGGGTCAGGGACTCAGACATGATTGTGAATGACCATAAAGAGCTTTGTAGGGGAGACGAAGGATGTTAAATTTGATTCCTAAGGGAGCCAGTGCAGACAATCTTACACAAATTAAATGTGATCTCTTTTGTAAGTCAAACACATGTGGAACCATCTGAAGAGTCTGAAAATAATCATAAGAAAGCACAACAATCTTCAACACATTCATTGACTGGCTTTCAGTATGTGTCTTATTTTGCAATATAGTGTAGATCTGCTTTTAAAATGCATGCAAGAAAAAATGATTGTCTATGACTTGAGTCCATATCAGATCTGTTAATTTAATGATGCTTTGACAATTCTCTATTTTTGCAAATCAAGTTTATTTTGCAGTTTTTTATAAAGTTGTATAACTTCTATTTTAGTACAGAACCAAAAAAAAAAAAATCCTTCACTGCTGAATAAAATAAATGAAGTTGCTTTAGGGGTTAGAAATCAAAGTAAGAATAGTAGTTCTTGAGGAAAAACGCTTTGCAATTGTCAATTTTGTCAGCATCAGATAAGTAAAGCGCCTTCCATTTTGCTGCTGCAAAATCAAGAATGACCACAAGGGGGGTGTAGATTTCAATAAATGTCTCCTACATCTACAGCCCATGTTCTCAACAGATGACTTTTATTTTGCTTTCATGGAGCCAGAAAAAGGCAGGGGAAGCATGCTGAACACTGATTGGCTCAGCAGTAACAGACCCTCAGATAATTGGCTCTCTAAAGAGTAGAGTGTAACACGCGCCTCCGTGCGTGCGTGCTTGTGTGTGTGCGTGTGTTATAGAGTGTCCAATTTACTCTTTATCCTCCCAAGCTTTACTCCTCTGTGGGATACAATTTCCTGATTTAATCTAATTACTCTCACTAACCTGGTTTCTTGTTTGCATGTAAACATAGAGCTGCAAATGTCTTATGTGTCTAAATCACACATGATTAAGTCAGGTCTATTTTTAAAGCCCGTATTTACTAAACCCCCCCACCTCCATTTTCCGAGTGCCCCCTGTACCTACTTTTACAATAAGACGAGCTCTGCAGAAAGAGAAGCTGCATGCTTATTTAGGCTGCAGCAGTATAACCAGATCACAGAGACGGGTCTGTTTCATCTCTGATATCACTTCCCCTCTGTTATCTCATGTAAATAAGATTATTCTGAGGCTGGGAGCTCAGAGGAGATGGGTTTTCAATTATTTGGCCGTTTTCTGTTGTATAAACTTGGTATAGATGGATTTGTCTTGCATATATTTTGGACGTATCAGTTGGAATTTAAGGAAAAACTTACAGCTCTCAGATGCTTTGCATATGAACACATACAGTGTGATGTAAGTGTGTCATCAGAAATACCTCTTCCTGGGTAAGTTAGCTTGAATGTAGGTTAGAAATGTCTGAGCATGTCATTGTTGTATGTTTGCAGTATTTATCCTTGACGGTGAATGTGCTTATTAAAGGAAATGATAGGGAGCCCAAAATAATTGAGCGTATGTCACAATGTTTTTTAAATGTCTATATTTAAGTATTTATTTATTTATTTAACACACAGGAACACATATACAAGGCATATAAGGAAACCATCAAACACGTGTGTGGGCGCTGTATAGAAGCCTACCCATGGCTTGTATAAAAAAACCACACAGTATAAAAGGTCATAAAAAAAACGGCCAAAACGAAGTAGATAGCAGACGTCATAAAGTGCAGGAATTTAGCATGAACAAGCCAAGAGCAAGATGTAGAGGAAAATAGAAGAAAACTAAAACCTTTACAAACAATACATTATTGACAATTTCTTAGAGAGATGGTTGCGGTCCCAAATTATATTTTTTTACACAAGGGATCATTTAAATGAGCATATTCATTCCACAAGATAGCTCCCCGATACTTGATTAAGAATTGACGATGGGATGTTTTATACAACTGGAGATGAAGATTTTATATTTATCATTATGAGGTGTGTGGACAGGTGAAATAAGTGTGTAATTATATTAATAAAATACACACTCACCTTGCTTATATTCTGAACAAATACATCATACTTCATGTTCATTCATTTAAAAACAACATGATCTTAATAACCCTAGAATGAAAAATCTAATAATGAATGTGTATAAAGCTGTTAACAGTTGAGAGTATGAATGTTTGTCATCAAGTCACAGAGCTTTTCAGTGATATAAATTAACCAGTTGTCACATTTCCCAGGCTGTCAGCAGCACTGACCTTTATCATCACTACACTCCAGTGTGAAATTCATCACACACGTCCGAGGCACATTAAGTTTCCTGGCAAGTGAAGGTGCCACATTCATGAAAATTCATACTGTAGCAGCAGCTGCAGAGATACTGCAGTGGTGAGAAATGTTTCTGATCCCCAAGGCAGACAGTTGAGAAGGAAACAATCCCAAAGCAAACAAATTATGCGACAAAAAACATACAAACGCTTACAATCCTCAAGTCGTTTATCTCCACTCTTTTACAGTGCTCGGAGAATCATTTCCATTTTTTTTTTTTGTAGATGTATTTCATTACATTGCATTTCAGAGCTATCATGCCTCATAAAAACCTGTGAATAATTTCCTGTGTCCCAATAAGACCTCGTTTGTTCTAATTGACGCGCTGAACGCTGCACCTCAGTCAAGATAATAAATGCCAGAGGGAGAAAATTATGTTGAACTTCACTGCCAATTTGATTTAGTCACAAGCAACAGAACCAACGCAAATGTGCTTCAGTGCTGGTGGTGTTCATCTGTCACAGGTTGTGCTGTGTAATTGATGAAAAAGAAAATTCAACCTTAACTCCACCTAAACTGTCAAACTGTATTTCCCGTCTGACCATTTCAAGCAAATAAACTTCAGCCTCGAGGATTTCATTATCATTATTCTCATGTTTGATCATTTATTTGTATCCCTCAGAGTTTTAAAGCCAAGCAGGACTTTGAAAAGAGATGCATTTGGTACAGTAGCAGGTATTACTGAAGGTATTTAGGTTAATACTAAACAAATTTATGAGAACATTGGGATTCATATTTTCATATAATAATTTAAGGGAGAAGAGATGCAACATTCAGAGGTGCAGTCTTTTCATATTCTCTCAACAAGGCCTTTCATCAAAAGCTGTTCCACACAGGAAGCTGCTCCGGCTGTGTGTGCTTATGCAAATAAATCTTCTTACATACTTAACTCACATTCGCTCTGAGTGTGATAATTCCTCTTTCCCCTGTTTCCAGGTCTGGGATAAGGAAATAAAATAAAATAAAAACTGTCCTCTAGATGAAAGGAGTGTGATGGCAGGTCTTATTTAAATTGACTGTTGATTTGCAATTCTATTTGAAATGTGCCAGTTAACAGAGAACACTGAAGTACAGTGAGGCAGCGATGGATACTCAGCCGTCCAGAGATGTGTACTCACTACTTTCACGTTAATTATAGGCTCATTTTGAAACTAATGAAAAAATATAAAATGAGATGCAAGGGAATAAATAGGTATATCATTGTCTGGGCTGAAGTTTCTGCCATCATTTATAGCCTCAGGAAATATTTTCACCTCACCGAGAAGATGAAGAAGACATTAATGCTCCGAGTCTCTAACCTGCAATAGCTTCCACAGAATTTTGCTGCATGTATTTCATCTCTGCAACTAACACATACTAACACTGAAAATGTTTTTTTCACCCAGTCAACCACCAATTTCTTTCCATTAGTTCCATTTCATATCACAAAAATCGGTGCACATATGGGCAAGATGGAGAATGTGGATAGTTCTTTTTGCACAGCAGCATAAAAGAGAATCTGAGGGCCCTGATGTTTTTCCAAAAAGAGAAATGAAGGGCTGAATGTGCCAAGTCAAGCACCACTCCATCGCTCTCTGCACAGGTGACGACTCTTGATAAAGTAAGGGAGTAATAACGATGGTTAAATGAGCCACAAGAAATGACTTATGGTTAGATTTAACAAGATGTTTGAGAAATACAAATGTAACTTACATCAGTTAAGTCACAGTGGTAGGTCTAACTACCTTACTTTTGATTTGTCACTAAACAAAGACAGCAGTGTCCTGTGTTGAAGGAGTTTTGATGACAAATCCTTCCACCCTGACCATTTGGTTATATATATATATTTGTATTATTATTGTACAGGGACATTGCATATTGATAAACATTTCGGTAAATATGCCAGAGTTAGCCAAAAGGCAAATTTTCATCTGTTGTCGTTGGCTGGATTTTATAAAAGGCTCCCTAAAAAAAAAAAAAAAAAAAATTCAAACATCGCTAAAAGCTACAAAAATAGAAACATCATGACAGTAATTAAGCAGACAGGTAAGCAGCCACAGGAGAAAAAACATAAACCATGCAGGATACACATAAAGCAGCATTTGGTTAATATGAAAAATGTATGGACAGACATGGAGCAGCATTGAGCAGACACAACAATGTACCAAAAAAAAAGTATTAGTAAAAGCACATATCCAATAACCTACTAAAGTAAATGTAACGTGCACACAACAAGACAACATGTAACACTATATGCAATAAACACATACAAATTACACAAGGCCACATATAAAACATTGAGTGAGCTATACCTGAAGCTCACCTCAACAGACAACTAATGCATGAAGTCTTTATTGCTTATTTCAAATGTGTTCCTCTGTAATGACACGCCTTGTCTGCATGATAGAAATCAGTGAGAAACAACACACACAGAGCAGAGAAACTGTCAGATTACAGACTCAGCTTTGCAATGCTGTATATGAATTAGATGTTCTGCGCTTAAGGCTGCATCCAGCGTGTGAATAATCTATCTATGGCCCTGTTTACATTCAGCATCAACATCCCCTCCTGCGTGATCGGATCACAAGTGGACAGCCTCGGGTATAAACGCACCTCCTGCACCCTCAGGATAAAATTGATCGGAGTTTATAATAATGCCGCACAGATAGAAGACAAAATGCAGATCTTGTGTTAATGTTGTTAATTTTCACCCCGAACAGAAACTTCAGTCTGCTGTGTGGTCGTTTCAAATGAACGACAAACCACAGAACTGAAACGTTGAAAACTGAACACCACGATCTGAATAAACAAATAAAGTTTTATATATATATATGTAACATTATCATTTCAGTTCACGCGCTCTGCTCTGCTGCTCATGCAGTGTGTCTGCATGATGGTTTGTTATCAACATTTAATGGTTTTTTTTTTTAAGTCTAATGAAGGCCAATGAGGCTTTGTGTTCATTTGTGTCTGAAGAGGGAGAAAATGAAACTATTACAGGTGGTCACTGGATTCACACGATGATGCAAGTGTCACACTGACTGAAACTTTAACACACGTTCTAACTGGACATTAACATTCCCATGAGCCTTTGCTCCACAAACTGTCCTATCTCAGAGCGACTGTCCATTTTGGGGTCGCTACAGTATGTTAGCATGCTAAACTTTATCTAATTAGCTCTAAACACAAAGAACAACAACTTCTTACTACAACTGGACTTTCATTGGTTATTTCTCCTCATCAATCATCATACTCGTAAATTCAACAGCAATTTATACCAGCGGTTTTCAACTCTTCTAACCGTAGGACCAACCGCCAACTTTTCCATTAGAAAATTGTGACCCAAATTTCTAAAATATCTTTTATTTTATTGTTTACTGTTACGCCGCCACGCAGCCCCACAGCTAAATGCTATCCTTGCGCCTGACGCTAAGGCCCGTGAGCCCGTAACTTAAATGCCTCTCCTTACGTGTTGCGTAAACGTGAATGTGTATCCTGCCTTACCTGAATGTGTGTGCAACTGTCCTGTCTGTTTGAGGGGTGCGTGTGGGTGACTCACCCCAAAGATCCTCGTACGTGCCGCGACCAGCTCACTCGGACAGCCCGATCCGCGCCGCCACTCGGGTACGATCTCCTTTACGATTAGTTCATGTGCAAAAAGAACCCGTGAAGTGTTGAAACACAAAAACAAACGTTACTTCAGATTCAGTCTCTCAGGTGTCTTGCGTCCTCGCGTCTTCCTCGTGGCGTCTCTTCGACTCGAAAACCAATTTCCGCCGGCTCCTCCGCAGGTGATGCTAATGAAGGTTACAGAGACAGAGCCACCACACCCCCCCCCCCCCCCTCAGGTGTGTCATCAGTACTGACCCTGCTTCTCCTCCTACCAACCACGCCGACCGTGACCCTGAAGTGAATCCTCCTAACGCATTATCATAACATTTACTTTGGAGCTTTTTGATGCCTTTTTTTTTGTTAGAGAGACAGCACAGTAGATAGAGTCAGAAATCTGGTTAGCGAGAGTAGGGAACGCCATCGTTTGGATTCGAACCTGTGCCGCTTGTACTGTACGCTTGGACGACTCCAGCCTCTGTTCATGGGACGTGTGGCACGAACCACTAGGCTAAGACATGTGCACAATCCTTCGCACCTTTTACCACAAAATTGCATAAACTGTGTGTTTTGTGCAAAAACATGGATCTTCCCAATTTCTAATATTTTTTTAACCAACATTTTCAGTTTGGTCCTCAGATGGTACAAAACAGGTGACAGAAGCAAGTCATGAACAAAACAAACATGCTTCAAAAAGTGATTCACAGAAGTTTTTTTCCAGGCACACAACGAACAGTTGATGGTATTTAAAGGCTTTATATGCGATTTTTTTGATCCAGCAGATGTCGCCCTGGAGCACTAGCATGAAACCAAAACAACTCGCGCTGCATTGTTGGGTTAGCATGCTAATGCTAGCGATCTTTATTATGCTCGTATCTTCACACTGCATGTAAATTTACCTGAAATGAGCGTGATCTAGAAACACAGTTAAGCAGTGAGTACAGTATGTTATTCTTCTTTTCTCTAGTCCCTCAATTAAACAACTTTTATACGCGAGGGGAGGAGTCAGCCGGCCGTCCGGGCGATGTAAACAAACTGAAGATAGGACTCTGAAAACTCTGAAAACATCACAGACAGTGGGACTCGGGTGTTACACCCATTGTAGACAGTCATGACTCACAGAGTTATTTTCAGAGGATATACTTGATTTATATTATATTTAAGTGTGAAAAATCACACAGAAAGCCTTTAAATAATCTACGTACTGGCCCTTAGTGTCTAACCAGCCTACAGTATGTTGACATCACTAGAGCCAGACACCATAGCATGCCTTGAAACACTGATTAGCTTTAAATAAGAGTGCCATCTAAGCAGCTCTGTTTAGACTAGGAGTGCATTATGGTTTGATTTTTTGTCAAACATTGACATTTTAAATTAGAATATTTACACATCTGTAGATTCATACTTGATGATCTGGAAAACTGCAGACAAAGACACCTTCAGAGTCCAAAAGCAAAAGCATCTCTTCTTCAGCGCTAATCAGTTGCTTGCAGCTGATCAAACCAAAGGCATCCATCATCAGCGACCACTTATACTCTAATGCTCTCATTAGACAGCTGCGATACAGGACTGGAGAAAGGGGGGAAGAGCAGGCCATTAGCATGTCATTTCCCAGACAGGAAGGAAGCTTTCAGGCTTGCTCCGTCAGAATTATAGGATGAGGGAAAAGAGACCGGGACACACCATTTTTTTTATATCAGTGAGACTATTCAGAGACCAAAATAATTGCCCCTCTTTCGCTGCCGGCATCGGAGAAGTAAAGAGGCCTCTCCAAACAAAATCGAGCAAATATGTAGCGTTGCTCTCTAAACAATCTAAAACCTTTATCAGTCTGTTTTTAGCTGGCATCTGATTGAAAAAAAGAAGTACGCTGTTCCTTGTTGATAGTTATTCCTCTATATTATTACACATACTGATTTCATATTGCCAACGTCTTCAATGTAAAAACATCTTTTCCAGCCCGTTGAGATTGTCAGGCCATGTGTTCACATGTTGCTCTCCGTTTGGTAGCATTTGACTTCAAGAAAGATTCTGTGCTCACAGGGAAAAGTGCGGCCTGAATATTTCATGGTATAAATATAGTAAGTGGTATGTAATGGTCCCTGAAGACTCCTCAGAAATTTCACATAATGTCCTCTCCATCACTCCCAAGTTCCCTCTCAGTTTGTGCCCCAGGGCCGGAGAGACACTGAATGATTTCAACACCTAGGGTACTTTTTAATGGATTAATATAGATTGAAGGGCCACAATGTTTAGCTAAAAGCATTGACCTTTTTTTAACGTCACGGTATACCGACAAAGCTCAAATGATTAGCAGACGATTATTCCTTTAGGGGAAAATAGATTTGGATTTACTCAAGTAAGAACCAAAAGTCTGTTAAACTCTTTATTCCAAATACATTTCATAACTAAAAGACACACTTAGGAATAAGCTGGAGAGCATGGTGGAACGTTTAGTCGCTAAAGAGACAAATATTTCTTTGTTGGAGTTGGTGGAAACCAAAACAGAGTTGAGAGGAAATTGTGTAAATGATCAAATAATTGTATTAATTGTAAATAGAAAGCATCTTTAAAAGGAGTTTGTCAAAATTACGTTACAATTTGATGATGTGATGTCGCCCAAAAAATACATAAACGTGGGTTTAAAGCGGCCGTTACTGACATTGTGGTGTTAAAGATTTGAGGCAAGCAGATGGAGGAACAACAGAGAGGTGATGAGGTGTGTTTGATTAAGTCAACTGAGCCGAGATTTATTTGTAACTAACCCGGTTGGTTGAGTCCCGTATCAAACAACAAGAGCTGGTGGATAACCAACTGATTCTCTAACGTTATAAAGTAAACTGTGTTTCATTTCCTTCTCTCAGTCAAACCCGCTATTGTCCCAACTTAGCCACTTTAACCTCTTTTTAGCCCAGAACTACTCTTTAGCTAAACACCCGTCAGTTTTAAAAAAAAAAATTATTTAACCAGGAAAAAGTCTCATTGAGATTAAAAATCTCTTTTAGAAGAAGCATCCTGGCCAAGACAGGCAGCAGCACACTTACAGGGTTTCAAACATAAAACACTTAACAACAATGAACATAAATACAGGAATCACAAAAAGAAGCATTCATCAGAATCTCTCATAAGTCATCACTAACAAGGCGATCAAAAAGGGGCAATACGAGTTAGCTAAAAACATCTACAGTCAGATATTTCTGCCTCCAGATCATTAAGACAACCTTTAAAAACATTCAAGGAAACCAGCTCCCGAAGATTTAAAGTATCTTGCAACCGATTCCTGTTAGAAATCATGTTAAACGCCCCCCCAACCCCATGCAAAACAGCACGCACAAACAAGAACTTTTACCCTGCATTACAATGTTTTTATGATAAGAATATACCAACTAAAAATACCAAAGGGGTTGTTAAAACTAAGATAAACATAGCTTTAATAATATAGATTCCGGTCATTATTGACCAGTCAATACAGGCTACAGCAAGCAATAAGCAAGTTGTTTTGGCTTACTCTCCACGCTCTCTCGTTTTATTTTTTCTCGTTTTTTGCTGTTTAAGCATTTTGGGATTTAGAGGCTTCCAATAAAGCTATTCTGTATTTGGTTATGGTATTCTTTTGTTCTGTAGTGCTTATTCAAAAAATCATTTTTATTCACATTCAACAAGCCAATGGAAATGTATTTGAAGACACAGTGGGGCAATAATACTGCCCAAGTTCAATCAAAACTCCCTGACTGTAAGGAGAGAGATATAGAGAGATCATAAACGACTCTCTGCATCATTCTGGTCGATGATTTTAAACAGGATTGCAAAAATGTAAGTGTAGTAAATACTTAAAGTCATAAAAGCAGTGTGGAAGCGTTGCTCAGTAATCTTGTTGTGATAGGTTTATTGTGTCAATAATATCAAATAAAGTAAGGTTGTCTTAACTGATCTTCACTCAGACTACAGGAATAACAACTGAGACCATGAGGAGCCACATGAATATCTTGTGCTGTGCTGAGCAGAATTTGCGAGTGAATTATCTCCTTCACTGCATGAAATCATCTTAACTGTGGACAGCCTCCAGTGACAGAGAGCCTTTTGGATGTGGCGTCCAATTAGTCAGCTTTTCAACGTGAATTATCAGCCCACCACATGCCAAACACTGACAATCAAAATGTCAACGACTAAAATATCTCCCCCTGCAAGAGGAGCGATGGAATCTGCTGAGTGAAACGGACAAAGACCACAAAACTGCTTTGCTCTGCCGTTGGTCTGTTGCTGCAGAGGTATATAGCGCTATAGTTGCTGTTTTTCGTCATAAGGCCGGCTGGCAAGATCCCAACGTGTGGATGACCCCACCCATCCTAAACAAAGCTTTGCTGTGACTTCCCCTCTCTCAGTCCACAGTGGCGACGGTTGATTTACAAGCCTTTCCTTCTATAGCCGCCTTTTGTAGCTGAACCATAGCACCAAGGCTTTAATTAAAGGGATTATAGGCCTGTGGTGGTATACTCTCTACCCCCTTAGCGCTCTGCTTTTCACTAGCTGGTGATTTTCCTCCAGGTGTTTAATACCTTTCCAGTCAGGTTACTTTAAAGCTGCGATAGCATAATTCTTAACCCTTTTGGTTGCAGCAGGAATTCATTAAACAGCTTTAATAAGATTTTAAACTTTTACTCTGCACTGTAATTATTATTATTATTTTTAACTCTTTTAATTTCTTTACTTTTTTTTATTTATTTAAATTAATTTCATTTTAATAATTTTTATTTGAGCGTATTTTCAGATTTAAGAATTTCAGTGATTTTTAAATGTTCTATTTTAATCTGTCATGATGCTTTTGATGTCTTGTGTGAAGCACTTTGAATTACCTTGTTGTTGAAATGTGCTGTATAAATAAACTTGCCTTGCCTTATGAACACAATGCTGTGAAATAGTTGTTTAATTACACGCCCATGAGTTACAGAGCAACATCAAGTGGAGTTGTTTGTTTCCATACTGGTTTAATATTCTCCTTTTAAGGTTATTTTTTTTTTCCTACTGTCTGCCTATTGCCTAAATGCATGGCTCTATAGCTGCTAAATCCTTCTTTAGATTCAGCATGTTAGTTGCTAATTGTATGTTCATGATGTTTGTTAGTGAGGTTTTAGAGCTCTCTCTCTCTCTCTCTCTCTCTCTCTCTCTCTCTCTCTCTCTCTCTCTCTCTCTCTCTCTCTCTCTCTCTCTCTCTCTCTCTCTCTCTCTCAAAAAGCTGCCCATAGCTTTGTCTGAACAAAACTCTTTGAGAAAAGTGGGAGGGAACCAGACTCCAAAGTTTCAGGCAAACAATGAGGTGAAACTTGTTGAAAAGCTTTGTTAGCCGAGGGGAGCTGCAGACTGACTCAGATGATATCGGATGACCTCAGGAATACATTTGAATTCTCTTTAAACTTGTATACATTATCTCATCTGTCTACATGATTTATGCAGCAGTCACAACAGATAAAAAATTTTTTATGTCAGTGAGAAGAACATCTCGCACCCCGCACTACTTCATGACGTCATCACTTCATTTTTTAGTTTTGATTGAAAGATCTCTGGTGTCAGTGTATGCACTTTACTTTTTTAAAACTCTCAAATAGTGACATGGTTGTGTGAATATGAATCTAGCATTATAAAAAAACAAATCACATTAAAACATATCAACATCCGCACGAGGGTCTCTCAAGGGTTAAGTTTGGTCTGAACTGTAGCAAAGTGGGGTGAAAACAAAATGATACAGAGGCATGTGACTGTAGCCTAAGGTTATACTCGGGTTTTATTTTCTTCCATTTCTTAACACAAGATACAAAGCACACAGTAAGTCTCTGAAGCTTTCTCTGAGCTTAAGAGTGTTTGAACAGTTTGCCTTCAGCCCGTACATTTAAATGTGTGATGTTGTTTAAAGTAAACATGGGATTATCCAGGTAAAGTAAACGAGTACTTTTGGTTATTTTCAGCAGACATTTGTATCTTTCTAGTTGACATCATTCTTCGGCTGAAAAAGTAAAATGATGAAAAAGGTCATGAAAGCTTAAATGTGAGTTAAAACAAAGTGCATTTAGTCCTCTTTGTCCCTTTCACATCATGTTGCTTCAACTGTGTTTTCTCCGTTTGGGAGCATGTTGTTCATGTTTGCAAATATTGTTTTGACAGACAAATGTGAGGCCGGTGTGACCAGTCGACATCGCGCTGAAAACGTCCTCTCTTTGTGCTCCTCGAGGCGATCTATTCTGTCCTTCAATTGTCTCCATCTCACCCATCTTGTAACTCAAAACTTTTTTGTGCACATTTTGTTCCCATGCTCAGCTGGCCTAAAGTCCTTCTTCTTCTTCTTCTTCTCCTCCTTTGCTGACTCTTTGTGTTGATGCAACCCAACTTGTCTTTCAGGTTTTAGCACATTTGCATTTCTTCCTCAGTGTTTCTGGGTCATTCCCATGCGGCAGGTTGGACTGGTGTTGGAAATATCATCACACAGATGCACACAAATATGCACTTGTCTTTTAAAAGAGAACGCCGTCTCAGGTGTGAGGAAGTCTTCCTTTTGAATTTAATGGTTTATCATCACTTCTTCCAGGAAAGATCATAGCCGGGTTTTCAGCTTCATTAGGGCATTGGTTGCATCTCAGAATGAGCACACGTATCCCTCAGCTTGATTTACCCCGGGTGGGGGAGGGAGGGAGGGGGAGGGGGGGGGGGGGGGCTTTGGGGCGGGGATGGACCACTCTATGTCTGAAAGCCTCTCACCAGCAGCAGCAGCAGCACAGACGGATATTACTCTATTTTAAAACCACACTCTGCCCTCTCTATTGATATAAGTGTAAAAATAGACAGCGGAGCGATGGCATGAAAATGGTTTAAATGTAGAACAGACAGCGGCATGCTATATTTAGACAGGACACAATCACAAAAAGTGCCTCGTGACACTTTAGCAACTCCCCCATTGAAGCTGCAAATGCCATGTCCTCACATCGATGCAGCATTTATGAGTCCCGAAGATCTTTGCTGATGCCTGAAGGAAATGTTGAGTATGAGGTGTAATCTAGGTTGCTCCTTAAACTTTTGAGCAAATTGAACGTGGCAGTAAATATTGGAGGGCGAGTCTGTACCGTGCGAGTCCGACCTCTTAATTAAACTTCCTCTTGTCGGCGTTGTAAGAAATTATAGTTGAAAACTCCAAACAGTCACATTCGGTTATAAATTCTGTGAAGTTCCAACAACATGAATGGAGTTAAATGAAATCAAACATTTAACACAGTTGACTTGTAATTACATGGATTCAATGCAGCAGCTGAAATAGTGTCTAAAAACTGCCTTGTTTGTTCTTTGGTCTGGCATAGCTTGAAAGTGAACGTGGCTGAAGCTCTTGTGCTCGTGGTTATAAATGGCGATCCGGAGACATAGCACATGTTTTGACTTTTTTTTTTTTCCCGGCCCCCACTAAAAATATTCTCCCAGTATCTATGAGTTTTTAAGTAAGCTCTGTCCTCTGCAGAGGCCGCTCCCTCCAGGTGAAATTCAGGCTCAGCAGTACTGCACAGCTGAGTGATGCAGCGCCTGAGGCGAGACCAGCTGATCATCGGTCTGAAGGAGACAGCTCTGGGCTCAGAATGAACTAGGGAGCTGTCACTGTCTGAACATGCACAGAAATTCATGGTTACTGGTTTCAGCCTGACTCTGCTAGGAATGAGGGAATTTGAGTTATTTTGTACGTTGCACAGTTCTACAGTTCTGGGCAGGCCTCCTAATAAACACGTGGCATGGAGAAATTATATTGTAGTTTGTTTGCATTTCCACCCCCAATACTTTCCTTGAATTGATGTAGGCCAGCTGGCATTGGTTTGACGAGGTTAAAATGAAATAAAAAGTGAAGATCATTGCGTTTAAAGGTGCATTTTTCTGTGTCATGTATTCCTGATAAGAACAGAATAAAGATCTGCAAATTTGGACTTTATTCAAAGCTTGATCCAAAGGCTTCTGGACTGGTTGAAGAAAGGACTTTATTCCTCTTTGTCCATGTTTTAAAGCTATCCTTGACTGTACAAGTTGGTTTTGAAAATGGCAGTCCCAGGTACAGGATTTTTATGCGTCAGACATTAAGGTCCAACTTCTTAGCATTACCCTCTAAATGTGGTTTGAGGAACATTTTTTAACATCAGCATTAGATCTCTTCTTTTTTTGCAGATGATGTGGTGATGTTTGCTCCCACAAACATTGATCTCTGTCGAGAACCATAGGTCGTTTTTTTAGACCAGAGTGTGAAACTGCCTGGATGAGTGCCGTCGTCACCGAGCGTGTCATTAATGTCATTAATTTGACAAATCCAGTAAAGTAATTGACTATGAAGTTAAAAATTGTAAATGGATTAAATACGTTGATCGAACACTGAAGAGAATTGATATAACCACTTCGTTTTTTTTGACAGTGGAATGGCCGGTGTAATATCCAAATTAATCTGATGATAAGTTTACAACATCAGAAAGTTCTTCTCCACAGAGCCTGCCGCCCAAAATTTCTCTGAACTATCTCCATGGCAACCACCGTGGCGTAAGAGATAGGCTGCAGATGTATGCTGAGATCTATAACGACAGATGAGATTAGCTGTGGGATGATCATTTGGCTTCTATAAACACCGCCAGCTTTTTTTTTTTTACAGCGGAGGCATCCAAAGTGACTGAACCAGCTGCTTATTTTTTTTTTGTAGGCCGTGTCTGAATCAGCGTTTGAGGTTTAGCAGTCAAACAGAAACAAAAAAAAAACGACTCTGGACAGCTGCAGGTAACGGACAGACACAGCGAATGACTGTCTCAAGCTCTTTTAACTGGATGGGAATACTGTTGGGACCAAATCAGCGGTGAACCATGAACAGTCAGAGAGAAGGCAGTCTGTGAAAGCAGTTGGTTTTATTTCTCTTCACACTGGAAGACGTGGAAAGGAAAAACACTGTGCGTAAGGAAAATGATGACACAATAAAGATGAAACCCCATGTTTCTAACCTGGGCTGCAAACATCAAGTCTTTTTCCATGTGCCTCACTGAGAGGGCTCATGCATTACGTCATCAACAAGAGAGTGCACTCAGTGGAGTTCAGATGTCCATCGGGTGTGTCTCTGGGCATGTGGGCGGGGAACACCAACCCCCGATACGTCCTTCTCCAATTCCAAACATGGAAGAGTTGAAATTCACTAATGTCTCCAGTCTCCCCTACAGTCAAGATAGTGATGAGCATTACCCAAACAGGGACATGTTGAACTCTTAGTATGCCTTGGTACAGAATTCATTTCTGTATCTCAAATTCAAAATTTAATTAAACGTCTTTACATGGGGACAATTTTTAGTAGACTTTAATTTGTGCAAGCATGTTGCCCCTTTCCTGTTGGCCTAAAAGTTGGCATTGTATCACCATGATAAAAAAAACAAGTTAATTGAAAAACGATCTTTTGGTGAACATAGACAGAATAATTTAAAATACCTCTTCTTAATGTTTGATCAATCGATTACTAAACCAAAAAAAGTATTTATTTCGGTTGCAAATCTGACATGAAATACTAACATCAGAACACATCAAGTCCATACTCAATGTTATCCCAGTATGTTGTCTCTATGAGAGCATGAGAGGCTTTAAAGCATCTTGGCAATAATGTGCGCAAACATTTCAGACTGATTGATCAAGTGGGATGAAAAAGTGAGTTGAAGCATATGCGTGCAGTAACTTAACTCACCAAACGTATGATCCCGTCGGGTCACATGGTAATTCAGTTTCAGCAAATATTTACTTTTCCTTTTTTAATTCCTAAAAGGTTTAACAGGAAAAGTTATTACGCAGCTGCAACATTGTTTGTTCTTCCGAAGTAATTCCTCATAATTCTCCCATTTCCCAGTATCTCCCAGCAGACGGGCTGGGCTTTCTTTTCCACACTCCACCCTTTTCCAATAAAGCTATAAATAGCAGCTGTTTCAGAGGGCAGAACAATAGTCTGCATCCTTTTCCATTCATACATTCCTGGCTTCAGTCCGAGCCATCTCCACCCACTGCCTGTTACTACCTGACTCATGTCCCAGCAAGGCTACTGTATGTAAACAGTGGTGTGTACACACACACACACACACACACACACACACACACACACACACACAAATACACACAAACTGGCACTTTTTTAAATGAACAATTGTCATTTACAGTAACTGCTCTGAATGTGATTAACTGATCTGAGTAACTTTATACTTTTTTAATACTATAACAAAACCATAATATACCTAACTGTCTTTAACATAATATCTATATTGCTTTGAAACAGTTCTTGTAAGAGACAGATTTTTAAAAATAAAACACATTGTTCTTCTTCCTCATTCAGCTGAAACACAGATAAAGAAAACGATGATTGATGTCCAAAGGTTAGAGGAATAAATGTGTGGGAGTCAGCCAGCACAGTCCTGGACGTATGTGCAAAGATAAATCTGTTTGGTTACCAGATGATTAAACAACATTTCTATTAAAATAATCGTTGAAATGACAGTTCCTGTGATGTGGTTGTTAAAACAGGTCTCTATATAAAGTCCCTTTATATCAGAAAATGACTTCACAACTCAGAAAACCATGATGACAGGAGTTAGAGAAATGGGGATTTGCTCTAACCAGGTTGGCTTTTCTTAGTTATACCCTTTGGTAACTACGTATTATGTGGTATTTGAGGGAAACAAATGGAGCTGCATCACTTCTACAGTGTTCATAAATGATTAAAGAGACGCATAGAAGGCAGAATTGCTGATAAAAGGATTTACAGCGTTTGACACTGTTGATGTATGTATGAGCTTTTCAGGGATTTTCAGGTCAGGGTTGATAAGTTACTTTCACTTTTCTAAGTAAGAATTTTGACTTCTCTGGGTGCTTATCAGTTGAATGCCTGACTTCCCTGTTAAAAAAATGATATGGTCATTTTCAGACAGTTGGGCGTTGGGCGTATGCGTCATATTGTCAGTTTCAGAAAGTCACTTAAGGGGATGTCGTTGACTACAAAGTGCAAATACTTTATGAGAATCATGTTTTTTTAAGGTATCTGTACTACTATTTGTCACACAACACACATCTGCATGCTACATATTTAATTCAATTTGTACAGCGCCAATTCACAACAAATGTTATCAAGACACTTTACAAAACGAGCAGGTTGAGACCTACAAAGACTCAACATTAATCTGCCATGAACACAACACTAAGCAACATTTAGCACATTTACAGTGGCAAAAGAAACAAACGGCAAACGGCCTTCTGAAAGGCAGAACCCTCGAGCAGAACCAGACTCATGTTGAACAGACATCTGCTGAAAAACTGTGTTGGGCTTGAAAAGTGAGATAGAGGGAGATGCAGAAAGAAATAGATAGATGGAGACTTACAGAACAACAACAACTATAGCAAAATGAACGAATGGCCACCTGCCCTACATTAAGACAGATTTTAACCAAGATAATAGCAAAAAGCGTCTTGCCTTTTGCTATTATCTTGGTTAAAATCTGTCTTAATGTCTTAATTAATTTGATTATCTATCTATCAAAGCTCCAAGCGCGATCAACATAAGCGAAACAATGTGGAAAAGACATTACAAGATGCTGAATTTTCTTCTACTTTAAAGGATTTATATGCGATTTTTTTGATCCAGCAGATGTCGCCCTTGAGCACCAGCATGAAACCAAAACAACTCGCGCTGCATTGTTGTGTTAGCATGCTAATGCTAGTGCTCTTTATTATGCTCGTATCTTCACACTGCATGTAAATTTACCTGAAATGAGCGTGATCTAGAAACACAGTTAAGCAGTGAGTACAGTATGTTATTCTTCTTTTCTCTAGTCCCTCAATTAAACAACTTTTATTCGCGAGGGGAGGAGTCAGCCGGCCGTCCGGGCGATGTAAACAAACTGAAGATAGGACTCGGAAAACATCACAGACAGTGGGACTCGGGTGTTACACCCATTGTAGACAGTCATGACTCACAGAGTTATTTTCAGAGAATATACTTGATTTCTACATTTAAGTGTGAAAAATTACATATAAAGACTTTAACAGAGTATTTTTTTAAGTAAAGAAAATGTACAATTTTCTCAACTCTTCTAACAAGCACTTTGGTCAAAGCATAACTGCAATCCCCTCAAGGGCTACAAAGCACAGAAGTTGTAGGGTTGTTGGTTTATTATTTAGGAATGAATGGAGTGAAGTGAAGTGATGACGTCACTCTGACTGAATAATCTCTTAGTTCATAATCGACTTCAGTAAATGTCCTGAACACAAACTCACACATGGATTGCTGTGCAGCTTGTAAGGTTTCGGGGATCTTTGGACGATTCTCAGTCCAGAACAGAACTACATTTACATTTCTCATAGTGCTGTTCTGTCAGCTTCCAGTATTTACATACCTCTCTCAGATGTGACACATCAGCACTGAGTGGGATTTTAGCACTCTATACTCTGACTCAAGCTTGTGACTCTGAAACTGTCAGTTTGATGTTTGTTTTTGTTGTTTTGTTTTTTTTTACGTTTTGCTATTTTATTCCCTGCAGAAGTTTTTGTGATTTGGAGTGTGCAGGTCCAGAGGGAGAGTCTACGATTGATGATCACTTTGCATTGGACAGCTGCCAAACCCCAGTCTGAGAAGGAGGGGGGGGGGGGCTGTCTTGAACCACAGACCACTGTTCAAATCATGCAGTGCATCGTTTATACCTGTCACTATGGCTCACATCATCTGTGGCTTTGAGGAAGTGAAAGACAGACGCTTTCAGGTGCACAGACTGAGGGTCTTTATACTCGTGACATTTCATAACTAGGCCCTCGGGTCTGCATGTATCACAGGTTTCAATTCATCCATTTGTTCACTCAAGTGTTTGAAAAATGTGGAGAGAAATGCTATCATTTCCCAAAAGCTCAACTCTGAGCTTATGGGAACTTAAACTATATCTTTAAACAATTTCAAAGAGACACAAATAGCCTTTTTTCTTGAAATATGTATTATTTAAAAAAGGTTTTTTTGTTATATTTAAGAATCTTAAGAACCTCAATGAACATGTGAGCCAAGACAATGGAAGAGTCGTTTATTTTAAACATCAGTTTCAGTATCAACTTGTGTTGTTTCCTCTGACCATCACAAACCCTTCTTTATTTCTTTAGTTGGTTTACAGAAATCAGAGCAGGAGAAAATAGCACTCACTTGCCCCTCACTAGAATTACATCAGCACTAAAGACAACATGCAATAAAAATAAAAATAAATCTTTAAACCATCTTGCATGTCAGTGTGGTGTGTTCACCTCCATCGAAATGTTGCGTTTGGTTCAAAAACACATTTCACAGTTCATGAATTACCAGCTCATCTCACTGACCTTTAAAAGTCTCCTTGCTGCTGCTGCTGCTGCTGCTGCAGAAAAACCTTTTTGCAGCTTTTACACAACATTTGTTTGTCATCCTGTTTATTTCCAAAGCCATCATTATCAAATTATGTGGTTCCATTACATCACAGCCACTGCAATACCTCATCCCAGACGTGCTGACAGCATGAAAATCCAGTAAATGTTGGAAACACGTTGTGCAAACATCCCATAACCTTCCATTACTTCACATGAGCACACTGAAGAGATAGAGCTGACAGGATGAGTCGTAAAATTGATTGTTTGGACGATTTATTGGCTTGGTGGATACTTCTGATGGAGCCTATTCCTCCTCATTCGTGTCTTAACCTACTGCTCATATTTCTCTTGACAAGGAATCAGCCTGAGCATGAGGCGTTGAGGAGAACATTTTTTAACAGTTATGTAATGTTTTAAAGGTCGAACTGTAAAAGATAATAATAGAACTGAGACAATAAGTCAATTAAATAAATACTTCATCAAGAATAAATCAGTAGTTGTGATTTGTCAAGCTGAATTCAGCCACCCGGCCTTTCAAAATAAAACTTTTTTTACCATCTAGCCTACAATAAAAGTCCTCTTAGGCACCATGATTCATTTCAGATTCTCCCCTTTTCTCACATTCTATAGAGACCATGATGACACCAACCAAGATCGACAATAAAATACTCATTGATTATTATATTTCTCATTCACTATAGAAAACCAAACACAGGACTCACCTATAGGAAATTAAGTTTTAAGTCTAAATGCTATAAATGTCATACATCAGACTTATTTTATGTAATCCATAAGATTTTTTTAACGTGGATGCCTGACCTGTTAGAGGATGTTGTCAAATGGCTTATACTCGAAGTGGGTTAAAGGCTTTATATGCGATTTTTTTTGATCCAGCAGATGTCGCCCTGGAGCACCAGCATGAAACCAAAACAACTCGCGCTGCATTGTTGTGTTAGCATGCTAATGCTAGCGATCTTTATTATGCTCGTATCTTCACACTGCATGTAAATTTACCTGAAATGAGCGTGATCTAGAAACACAGTTAAGCAGTGAGTACAGTATGTTATTCTTCTTTTCTCTAGTCCCTCAATTAAACAACTTTTATACTCGAGGGGAGGAGTCAGCCGGCCGTCCGGGCGATGTAAACAAACTGAAGATAGGACTCTGAAAACTCTGAAAACATCACAGACAGTGGGACTCGGGTGTTACACCCATTGTAGACAGTCATGACTCACAGAGTTATTTTCAGAGGATATACTTGATTTATATTATATTTAAGTGTGAACAATCACATATAAAGACTTTAAGAACTCAAACCATACAGTTAGAAGATAGTTTTGGTCTTGAAGGTAAATCTTTTGTCGTCTCCAAACTGTCATACCAAGATGTTGTGATAATCTTTACACCGGCTGAACAAATCTTTAAAAGGTGATCATGTCTAATCGTATTTTTGAAACAGTTCATCTGGACACAAGTAGAAGACTGGAAGATAATATATAGTGAAGATTGGATCCAAGAATCCAATAATATAATTTTTTTTACTATGTTCCCATATTCAACTTGCATTTTTTTTAATGTTATAAGCATCAAATTTTATGCAGTTGATTGACATCTGGATGTATTAGGCTACTAGTCTCAGCTAGTTTAGCTCTACTTGCTGCTCTGAGACACAGCAGTTCTATTACAAACATACCGGGTCGATAATCCCTGTAGGTTTATCGTGGAGAAATTATATGCCTCTGAAAATTGGCAGTGAGTCACTTAAACACCACACACACACACACACACACACACACACACACACACACACACACACACACACACACACACATACGTATACACGAGGGGCCCCACAGGACTACTGTAGTGATTCCTCAAGTCAGATGCGAGTTGTACAGACTTGTGCAGTTGCTGCACAGCGCCTCCTGGGCCGTGCATGTGCTCACAGGGGAGGAGAGTCGCAGAGAGAGAGAGAGAGAGAGAGAGAGAGAGAGAGAGGTGGGAGCAGAGACAGTGAGCAGTCATTGTGCGTAAAGGACCGTGACAGTCCGGAGCGGCAGGAGTTAGAGGAGGGGAAGAGGAAGAGGGCTGTTACCTACCAGACTCCTCTTTATACCTGCAGCTGAAAAACCAAACAAACCTCCGCCACGGAAACATGCGACGTTATAGGTTCACTTGTGCCTTCGCAGACACCTTCAGGGAGTTCACATGTTAACGCGCGTCCACGAGGAGGAGGAGGAGGTCATGTTTAGACGCAGACGAGTGGCAGAGCTTGGAGTTTGGATGTGTGTTTCCTAGTCCCGATGTAAGAAGACATAATTCAAGAAGCGGGAGGGAAAGCAGCCACAAACGGAGCGCCGCGAATGTAGTCTTTAAAGCGGAAAAGCGAAACACTGTAGTACCAGTCAGTGTCTTCCTGCGGTCATCCTCGTGTGTGTGTGTGTGTTTCTGTTACTCGCCGTGTGTGTGTGTCTGTGTGGCTAAAGTAAAGGGAGGATGCAGGTGAAGAAGCACCGGGATTCGGACCGGAGCAGCGGGGGGGACATGCTGGAGGGAGACGGCGGCCTCCGCAAAAAGTCCTCCTGCTTCTCGAATATCAAGATATTCTTGATATCGGAATGCGCCCTCATGTTGGCACAGGGGACCGTCGGAGCATACCTGGTGAGTGCGTACACACGCCGAACTCATGCAGCACTCACATACTGCCTGCACTGACCCTGCTGTTACCGGGGGGTGTCAGGTACTGGGGCTTGTGTTATCCGGTTCTTTGTTTTGTTTTATGGGGTTTTGTGCTGCTGTGTTGACGCTTTGGAAACAAGTAATACACAACAACAACAACAACAACAACAACAACAACAACAGACACATGACAGGAGAGGACATACAAACATCTGTGCACAGTAAAGCTCAGCCTGCAGGACGTGTTTCATATCCCTGTCTTCTCTTTGCCTAGTTGTGACAGTGTATCCTGTAACTGTGTGTTTCATTGTGTCTGTCATTTATCAGACTGTGCCCATTATGTACATCAACCATGCAGCAGTGACCCCAAAGTAGGACCTTTAAGCGCCGCTCAGCATTAATAATAATAGTCTTATTATGTGAAAAGGGGGCAGTAATGAGCTGGTTTTACTCAAGATGTCATTCAAGGTCAAGCCCCTGAAAATCTTCCCTGTGTGGAAGTTTTACTCATCCTTTCACTTTTACTATTACTCACAGTCTTAACCAAACAGATCCATGAAACAAAGAGGGTTTCAAATAGGGTGTCTCAGAGAACTCTCAACCCCTGCATTTGATCTGATGAAGGCGTCTTAGGGACAAAAGTGTCCTGAAGTGATCTGAAACTGTCCTCAAAGTAAGTGTCTCCCAGAGGAGCTCCGCACAGCCTCTGGCATCCAAGTTTAGTTTCCCTGTTAGCGATGTTTATTCTCCAGGAATCACACGGCTCACTCACAAATAAAGACACTAAACCCCCTGAATGCCTTGGCCATATTAGGAGTGGAACATCTTATCTCCTCTTGTTAGTGGACCTGCTGAGCATCAAGCACCCCTCCGTTAGTTAACAGTCTGTTAGGAGGATGAGAGCTTTCTTCCTCATTTTTTTTATTCTCCTACAACAGGCATTATTGGTTCTGCTTTTTAAACAGTTTGAACACTATATACCTCAGGAATAATTTACTCACACACAAGGCTTTCTGAGCCGCTGCCCTTCCTCGACACAGCTCATTTCCACGGGGGCAGCTCATTAGGTACCCGCTGCAGCGACAATCTGCTCCACCTACATGAGCCGCTGCGATACCTCTCTGATTGGATGATGGGGCTTAAAGAGTGTTTGCTGGCAGCGAAGGGACAAAACTCACCTGTCATGGCCGCCGCGCTTCGGGTGAGCCGCTCACAGCACAGGACACTTAGCCACATTGTCCTGATTTAGCAGGCGAGCAGACAGGCAGTCGGCATTGCACAGAAACCACAGATAACAGATTGATATTATTAATAGCTCATTGATAATAAAGGAAACATTTGTTTTAAATCTAGTGAATTTGTATGGTAGAAAGAAATTCTTTGAAATGAATGATGAATCTTTTAACAGTCTGTGACTTGCTCTTATAAACATTAAAGCTCCAACTAATGATTCATTTCATCATTGATTGATCTTATGAAGTTGTGATTGTTCCTATCACTGGTAAATCATTTATCTATTTAAAAAAGGAAATATAGCCAGAGTTACTTATTCACAAATGTGTGAATCTGATGTCAGTTTAGACCAGCCAAATGTCTGAAACCCAAAATACAGTGATACGTGACAAAATGAAAAATAAACAAACCCTCAGAAAGCTCTAACCTAAGATCTTTTTTTTTTTTACTTTTATCAGTCACTTAAAACCAAAAACAACAAATCATTTCTGGGTCCACCAATGTCTTACTTATTTTAACTTGACCAAACGAAGAATATCAATAATTCTTGTTTTGAGCCCAAATCGAGACGCAACAAACCTGAAGTACATTTCTATCAGGCAGTTATAGATGTTTGCTGATCCCAGAGCAAATGTGTGTTTAGGTTGATGTCTACAGGTTTAGATGTCTTTTATTTGAACAATCACAAAGCTATGTATTCCCCTCTGTTAACATTTTTGTCTTTTAACCTTCAATGTGCACAAAGGCTGAACTTATGAGCTTCCTGTCATCCACTGCACTGCAGAACTCCCATCAGGTTTTTTATTGTACCACTTCTTCTTTATTTTAAGGCCCTTTGAGCTGTTTTTGTAACTTTGTTAAATGCAGCACCTGAGGGTCTAAGCTGTGTTAGTTTAAGGCAAGGCAAGGCAAAGTTATTTATATAGCACATTTCAGCAACAAGGCAATTCAAAGTGCAACACACAAGACATCACGACGAAGGGCAGAAAACCCGTGAATAGAGGACATTTAAAAAAAATAATAATTCACACAAAACCTTGAAGAAAAAAAACAGGTAAAACAGAAGCTAAACTAAAAAAGAGTTAAATGAAAGTAAATGTATAGTTACAGTAAACAGGTGAGTCGTCACCCTCGATTTAAAAACAGAGTTTCAGCAGACCTGCAGTTTTCTGCGACTTTGTTCCAGACATGTGGAGCATAAAAAAAACTGAACGCTGCTTCTCCATGTTTGGTTCTGACTCTGGGGACAGAAAGCAGACCTGTCCCAGACGACCGGAGCGGGCTGGATATATTCTTCAGGTCATTAATTAGAATTTTTGTCGTGATTGAAAATGATTCTGTTTCATTTCGGGGTAACTCATAAATAGTTCACATGCATCAACCGGGGGAATTTACCCTTTAGTGTGTCAACCTCCGGCCTGTATGTTGAAGTGACATTCAGATGTTTCCATTAAGCGGGTACCTGACATCATTTAACCTTTTAGAACACTGATTCAAGTTTAAAACTCTATAATAAGACGTGCGCTTTGACTTCCAGTCAGCTTGGGTGTTGAGGTATGTGAAGCATTTTTTTAAACACACACCGGCTTGGAGTAAACAGAAGGACATGAATGTATAAAGTTTGTCTATGTGCTTGAAAATAACAAAGTAGAAAAAGAAATGAAAAGGTATTGCCATTTAAAAATTCTTTTTCAGAGCTGATAAAGAACTCTCAGCTAACCTTCAGTCAACCTTCAGCTGGTAACACTTCATAAATCTGATTTTAAATGTTTCTAAGTAGTCGAGGTTTTCAAGTATGAACAGCTGCTGTGCCGTTTCAGCACTTTCACGCCGTGGCTGAACCTTAATGTGCTGAAGTTTCAGCACTGAGCTGCTTTTCTCTGCTCGCCTAGAACACAGACAGACACTCTTTTTTTATGAGAGAAAGTCTGTGAAAGTTTGGATTCCTCGTGCTCACACAACGCTGCTGCTGCTTCTTCTGTTAGCTGATTGGATGTCACACTGCATGACGAGGTTTGTTTTGTTGCCGTGCAACAGATTAAACATTTCCACAGTTTGAGAAAATGTGGCTGCGGCAAGCAACTCAATTTTTCCTATGTACTTTTTTTTTCTGGGTGTAATCCTCTTGGTGGACGGCCTGTTTGTGGAAGTGGGCAACACATTGATCATTGAGACAAGGGGTTTAACTCCTGCAGTGACTTTCTTTTCCCCACTGCTGAGTTTAGAGCAGGAGGCTGTCAGTCCTTCTGGAACACGACAGGATGTGGTCGAGTGTTGCTGTCTGTTAAGAACTGAAACTACAGCGTCGTGAGGTTGGCCGTTGTTTCTAATAACTGGATGAGACCACACTGCAAATCACATCCCAGCTGGGCGGAGCCAGCCAGCCGTCCAGTTTGTGAGAAGGAGCCGGCCAAAGGGCTGAGACGTCATGACTCATCCTGGAGTGCTCTATCCTCTCAACTTTTGCCTAGCTCTTCAGCACAAACTGCTCCCGACAATCATCCTCCCCACGCTTTGATGTGGAGTGAAGGAGTCACTGCAGATGTGTTCAGAGCATGCAGCATGAAAAACCTGCTGTCACATCTGCTCCCTAAAAGTCAACAGAGGGACAGACTCTGTCCAGCTGTAATGACAGAGAAAAGAGACTTGTTCAGTGTCTGTTCTGGTGGACAATGGCATCTTGCCTGATGTGCTCAAATTCTCCTCCTCATAAGGGGACAGAATATAAAAAGACTGTGAAGAAAAAACAAAAATAAAGAGGCTACATGGCCTCTCCCTTTCTCAGGTCAATCCTACAATTCTACAATTCACTTAGCAGACGCTTTTATCCAAAGCGACGTACATCAGAGAGTAAGAACAACACAAGCAAGGATCTAGAAAAAAAAGGGAACAATGTCAGTAAGAGCAAACGATCAGCTTTGAGTCTGATTGGACACACAGGTGCTGACAGGAAGTGACCAGAGGCAAAGCACAACATTGAGGGCAGTTCTTGAGAGCTCTAATCAGTATAGAAACCATCTTATAAGTCGTCGTTATCAAACAAAAACCATCATCATCATCATCAATAATATGGAGACCATCATCATTAAGTTAGTAGGTATTCATGAAAGAGCTGGGTCTTTAGCTTTTTCTTAAAGGTGCAGAGGGACTCTGCAGATCCAATGGTGTGATCAGATAGTATTACGGAATAATGTAAATAAACAAAAACTGAAATCTACAAAACCTCACTTCCCTTTCCCTTACAGTACTCATTAAAAGCAGTTATCACATTCAGATTGCACCGACAACAAAGTGGAGGGGGTTAAAGCACCCTTAAAGCAACAAAAAGTGAGGAGGAGGAAACTGCAAAGCATCCTTTTCAACACTACATTGAACTTGAGTTTTAAGCGCGAGTATCTCGACAAGATTCGATGTGCAGCGTGGCAAACCATACTTAATGTAAACCTCCTGTGCAGTTACTTAGAAACAAAGAATCATTGTGATCACGTCCACATTTGGCCCTAGAGCACTAAGCGTAACTGTTTCCCTGTTAAAACATACACCACTGCGTACATTAAATTGGAATGTTTAAACATTGGATGGGAGATTTTTTCCACAAGCTCATTCTTGTTGACGTGAAGTCTCTCTCTCTCTCTCTCTCTCTCTCTCTCTCTCTCTCTCTCTCTCGCTCTCTCTCTCTTCTTTAAAGGGATGTTTGTGTTGGCAGGATCTGTTTTATTTTTTTCAGAGCTCCATCAAAACTTTTAAACAGAGCTATAGCCGGGGAATGGAAAAATTGTGATGCCCTTTCAAGGACAGTTTTGGATACATCTGAAAATATCTTCTATTACAGTTTTAAATGTGACAAGTGTGGTTCTCATGGCGCACAGTTCCCGCAAAATTAAACACAGCCATGTTCTGCTTCACAACAGATTCAATTAAAAACCTTTTTCCTCAAAATGAACTTGTTGAACTTGTGCTCTACCATTGTTTAATCTCTGACCACTGACAGTTAAACAATAACCTTGACAACTATGTTGGCGTGTGTAGAATTTACTGGTGGCTTCACAGCTGGTGAGAGAGAGAGAGAGAGAGAGATGTGAGAGATGAACCATTTTTGTGATACACACCATGGAAGCAAATGTTGCTGGTGCCTGGCTAATCAGAAACAGAGGCCTGTTTCCAGGGCGGAGCCTCAGTGCGGGGGACTTCTGAAGAGCTTGTTATTCAGGATATTCCGATGAAAAGGCAAAGCATGAGTGACGCTGGAAACACGCAGAACTCGAAAAGAATGAAAGGGAATATAAAAGAAAAAAATGAAGGCCATGTTATACCTGTTTTTTTTGTTGTCTAGATGCATCGTCTGTAAAAAAAAAAATTTATCTGATCCAAGTGCTCTAAAATACACACCTAACATTACTAAGCGTTAGCACTGTGTTCTATTTTTTGTCAAATGTAAATATACAAATTAGTTATCTTGCACAGTCAAATCAAATAATATCATAAAGTTGGAGGTCCTTGCTAGCTGGGGTTGTTTTGAATCTCTGTTCACAGATTCTACATATATATATAGAGGTGTAACAGTATGGTAAATGCGTTTAATGAACTTGAGCTTGCATAGCTCAAAGCGCTTTTACAGCCGGAGCAATTATGGGTATCTCTTGCCTAGGGACATTTCAGACATGTGGCTGCAGGAGCTGGGGGAATTTGCCTTCACGCTCAAAACAGCAGGATAAGTTGTTGGACACCTGTTTTTCTTTCGCCTAGCTCTGGTGGTCTACAACTTCTTGGTGATGTCGCCGTCCTAATATTCTATGAGTGTTTCTAATGAAGTATCGCTCTGAGAACCTGAAGTTTCTCCACAACACATGGATTCAAAGAAGTGAGGAGGGTTTTCTAGTTCCGCTTTGTCATGTCACCACTGGATATTACTTTTTCTTCTTCTGTTTTGTTTTGTTGCGGCTGCTTCTTCTTCTTCTTCTTCGTCTGTTGATTAATAGCAGACTACTGTGAGCATTAACACAACCTGTACTGGGGGTGTGGCCGCTGCCATGTGTGACTGCTTAGTTTTTTCATCACTCAGAGGTATTTGTTATATGTGAATATACATATATGTATATATAATTTTTTTAATTTAAATAATCAATCTACGCACACTTATTTATGTAAATGCTGTAATTGACATCTTAATTGACCCATCTGTCACATAACTGCATTTTACTTATTATCATGTTACTTCAGCATCTTTTGCACTATTCACCACTGCACTGTTTCATGTTTAGTCATGTAAATATTAGTCTTTTCTTATTATGTTTATTGTTATTTAATGTTGTACCTGTACATAAGAGAGCACAGTTCACCAAAGTTAAATTCCTTGTGTGTGTAAGAATACCTGGTCAATAAATCTGATTCTGATATGACTGCATGAACCATACTGTGACGATACTAGCCCCTCTGTTCAACTTCCACCTTCCAACACGCTTGTTTTGTGTTTGTTCTTGACTTTTACTTCTTGTTCCAGGTGAGCGTGCTGACCACCCTGGAGCGGCGGTTCAACCTGCAGAGCGCCGACGTGGGAGTGATAGCCAGCAGCTTCGAGATCGGCAATCTGGCCCTCATCCTGTTCGTCAGCTACTTCGGGGCCAAAGCACACCGGCCGCGTCTGATCGGCTGCGGTGGGATCGTCATGGCGCTCGGGGCTCTTCTCTCGGCGCTGCCCGAGTTTCTCACCAAGCAGTACGAGATCGGGGAGACGTGGAGGACTGACGTGGGTCGGGATATTTGCTCGAACACCAGCAGCAAGGACGCTCAGTCGGGCGAGGATGCTGTGTGCGCCAAAAAGGCCAACACTAACATGATGTACCTGTTGCTCATCGGGGCGCAGGTCCTGCTGGGGATCGGAGCCACGCCGGTGCAGCCCTTGGGTGTTTCCTACATCGATGATCATGTGAAGAAGAAAGACTCTTCTCTTTACATAGGTGAGTCACATCAAACTATATGAAAAAAAAGCCAGTTTCTGTTTTAAAGGGCATCCACTTTGGAACAATTTAAGGATCTTTAGATAAATTAAAAAAGACTTAAATATAAACCGTGTTCACAAAGAAACCTGATTATCAGCCTGGAAAATTAAAAATGTCTTTCCTGCTGCACACTAATTTCCTAAGGCAGCTGAAGCTGGTACAGCAGAAAGTCAACCAATGTTTGTGCACCAGCATCAGGTATGATGTTTAGATAGGTTGAGTCAACACATGATGTGTGTGTGTGTGTGCTCGTCTGCTGCACACATGTCCGTCTTTGTTCCAAGCACAGGCCCGTTCACAAGAGTGCCAGGTGAGCAGATCTTCAGCTTTTTAATCTCCATTACCACGCTCTCAGGCCAGCTAAGGGTTAAACGTCTCTGCTTTGCTCAATCCCCCTCTCAAAGGCGAGATGCTGCTGATGCGGCTCTTTGAGGTTTAAAGGTACATTCAAAGTGCTTTCTGTGCAAATATCTGAATGCACAATGGCTGTTTAGGGATATGTTTTTGCTGCGATACGTATATTTAGCTGTTTTGGTATACAAAAGGTAGTTCAATAATAGGCTCATTATGATGTGCTGGATTTTCATTTAGGTGGAGCTTTTCCTGTGAACCGACCAGTGATGTTAAAGGCTTTATATGTGATTTTTCACACTTAAATATAATATAAATCAAGTATATCCTCTGAAAATAACTCTGTGAGTCATGACTGTCTACAATGGGTGTAACACCCGAGTCCCACTGTCTGTGATGTTTTCAGAGTTTTCAGAGTCCTATCTTCAGTTTGTTTACATCGCCCGGACGGCCGGCTGACTCCTCCCCTCGCGAATAAAAGTTGTTTAATTGAGGGACTAGAGAAAAGAAGAATAAAATACTGTACTCACTGCTTAACTGTGTTTCTAGATCACGCTCATTTCAGGTAAATTTACATGCAGTGTGAAGATACGAGCATAATAAAGATCGCTAGCATTAGCATGCTAACACAACAATGCAGCGCGAGTTGTTTTGGTTTCATGCTGGTGCTCAAGGGCGACATCTGCTGGATCAAAAAATCACAAATAAAGCCTTTAATGTTCTAATACACATAAATAAATAAAAAATACGATATTTCATAAATAGTAGAACATGTATTCTTTTACTTGCCGATATTGAGATGAATGATGAATATGGTTCTCATGTCAGTGTGGTATGAAGTAGCAGTAGCTATGGGTAGGTTGGGTTAGCTTAGCATGAAGGGCACCTCTAAGCTAACTGATAAACACTTTTTGATCTTGTGTGCTAAATCTGTGCAAAACGGAAAACGACTGCTTCAGAATAGTACTTATCGGGTGGGAGCAGGGCTTTTTAAAAAGCTAGACTAACAGGCTACATATTCTGAAATATAAAAGGGAAGCAGTCTTGATTTGGCGATTGGGGTAAACGTTAATCTTTTCCTGTGAAGCTAAATATGGTGTTTTCTGTGTACAGCAAAACGTTATGGATTAGTTGTTATAGCAGCAGAGATGTTATGTGCTTATCACTACAAATCAATGTTTTGGTGCGTTTCCGCGTTTTTATGTCGACCTGGCTGTTTGCTCAGCAGGCCGCAACATCAGCGTTTGATGGAGTGGATGAGATGTGTCTGCTTGTTGCGTGCTGTTTGTTATCAGCGTGGAGCAGAGACAATGAGGGTGTGAATAGAGGATGGGTTCAGGCTGACACACACCCCCCTCTCTCTCTCTCTTTCGCTTTCTCTTTCTCTCTCTCTCTCTCTCTCTCTCTCTCTCTCTCTCTCTGCAGCATGCTGTGTGGCTGTCTTTTGTCACTCAAATACAGATGTGACCTGTCAACAAAGGCAGCAGTGTGCTCTGTAATCTCAGACCCAAAGCTGATTTCCTTAATGGTCGTTTGTTTGTGTTTCTTTTTCCTGAACATGAGTGTTTTTTTTTGTTTTGTTTTTTTTAAAAACAGCCACAGTATTGTTTGAAACAATGAAGGGCCACAAAAGACTTGGCACTGACATAGTGGTTTGTTAGCAGTTTGAGGGGCGGTAAGTGGACTGTAAAAAAATGTTGGCAGGTGTAGGTAGGGAGATTTGGTTCTGTCCTCCTCTGATAAGCTGTAAGGAGAGTTGGAGGAAAAACAAGCGGTGAGCAGCGAGGAACAATGTGGTATTGAGTCGCACTCAGCTGATCGTTCTAATCCGTCTGCTGCAGGCCTGTCATGCGCCCCCAGCTGCATGAATGGAGCAGATTGTGTGAAACTCTGTGAGATTTCCTTTCACATACTGATAATGTATTTTGATTATTCACCAGTCTATGTCAACAAGTTAACATTGTTCCAGCTGGGACAGAAAGTTTTGCTTGTTGCCAAACAAGCGTGTATGCTAAATATGTCATGTTGTTTTCTATAGGGTATATCTTCAATGATGTAAATACATTTTATCTTAAGCAGGACATCAAATTACTTAGTGACTGTTGCACGTATGCTAAGTGCGCAAGTGTGGTAGCTTAGCTCCCGAATTCATGTTGGCTTATAATGGGTCTGTGTGTTATTCTCTGTGACTTACATAGTGGTATAACTCCTATGTAAGTCACAGAGAATAACACAGAGACCCATTATAAGCCAACAATTCTTCGGGAGCTAAGCTACCACACTTGCATACGTCCAACAGTCACTAAGTAGTTTGATTAGCATGAGCTAGCGAATGCTAACGTTAGCCAAACTTAACTCTTCCTGTAGCTCCACAGAAACAAGTGCTGTCGGGTTTTTTTCAGCTGGTCATTTCAACTGAATAAGAGATGTGATTTCATTATTTCTTGAAATGCTGATCCAGTGATCGCCTCATTAAAGTAAATGTAATAAAAAATGGCTGGTAATTAGCCATTGTGATGATTTTCACGACCCAGTCTGTCAGAATGACCGAAAGTGAGAAAGTGGTGTACAACCTCTGGAGTCACAACAACACAAGGTTATCTAATAATCATACAAATGTACTTGAGATACAAACCTACCATGCAAGATTTTCAAAAACACTTGAGATAGTCAATCCATTTCCTCACTCATGTTTGTGTGCGTCTGTGTGTGTGTTTGTGAGTGTGTGTGTGTGTTGGGTTTTGCCGAATGTTTCAGGCAGAATTTAGTAGCATTTTGAAGAAGAGAGAAACTAGAGAGGAAACTCAAACCTAACAGCCATCTTTCATAAAGCCTCTGCTATACACAGCTATGATCTAATACTGCCTGTGCTGATTCTGCGCGCTCATTTTCACACCAACAGATTACAAGTGTGTCAATGTGCTGTTTGGCATGTAGACTCTTTCACAGCTGTAACCACAGAAACTTTTTTTAAATACTTGTGAAACACGGTTTAAAACAAAGAAATTATTGACCCTGATTCGTTAAACATACAATATGTAGAATTTTATGACAATGTTAAATATCTAAATTGATGATGATACATCCTGCCTATACATGTTTTTGTTGAGTACTTACCTGAAATATTTCCAACAGGTAACGAAGCAAGAGAAAACTGTGATTTTATAGTTGTAACGGGACGTGCCCCCATGACAGACAGAATGTTTATCGTTGCCATGGAAACACCAGATGTTACGTCAAAGGCCGCTACATAAGGAAGGGGGAATTGCTACCTAAAGCTGCAGTACTGTTGCTGTAGGGGCTGCTATGTTAAAAACGTCATGTACATGATACTTGGATACATCGTCCGTAAACATATTGTCTTCCACTGGAAGAGAGTTAATTTCACCGGGTAGCAGAGAGAACTCCCATGATTCCCCGCTAGCCTGCAAGTCAACTTTTGTTATTGTAGTATTGATTGAGAGCCCCCTGGCGGCGAAATCTATGTATTGTATCTCAAAAAAATGACACCCAGTCTTAAGCTTTACACCCGTTGGTGTGTCATTGTCAAGATTAGAGCCCGAGCTAAATGGCCAGGTGAAAACTGTGCGCCTTTTGATGGAGGAAAGTCCCGCCCTGAAGAGAGCACTGCGGTGTAGGGAGAGCAGAGCCGAGAGGTCTGGAGACGAGCCATAATTACAGAGTGAGGCAGGAATGCCAACCAGCCAGCCATGAGGTGGGTCAGAGTGGGCCGGGCCGTACATGCATACCACACAGGCCTGTGAAAAACAACTCCTCCAGAGACTCTGACTGCCTGCTTTCACTGTGTGTACTGCAGCAGACACGGCTTACTGCTGTTTAAACAGCTGTAAAACACTCAGGTCGAAGTCTGCTGTGTAACGCTTTTTAAGTGCTCTTGGTCCGTTTCTAGAAAACATATGTTCACTGTCAATATCAAGATTGTTGGGGAGCTTGTACTTAATTCTCTTCTCAAAAAGAAAGAACTTGAAAGCCGCCACTACCGCTGACAAACTTTAACGCAGAGTTAAACACAAACACCTGCAACTTGTTAGTTATTTTGCTTTTTCAAGTCTAGACGTAGGCACTGGGCTCTGGCCAGCGGAAATAAATATGATTGGACAGATTGCGTCAACAGGATCTCTATTCCCACTGCTCTATGACCTTTCACTATCCACTGCTAATTCTGGCTCTTCCCATAGGACCCCCGCCTGCATAAATATACTGTACAAGACACACACAGAATGTTTTAGAGCTGCTGTCACTGCTGTACTCGGCAAACTCCACCCAGCTGCTTTGCTGGGTTTCAAAAAGCTCTTAAACAGCCGGGAATGTTTTTTCATTAAACTGTAATGTATGGGGGCAGCTGGAAAGATGGCATTTATTAATTCAGCAATTTCATGCCTCTTCATGTGTGGACATTTTCTAATGTATGCATCTATCTGATTCTAAGGCCCCGATCGAGAAGATGCTTAAAGTTCAATTTCCTCAATCCGAATCTAAAAGATCTGTTTACTGCTTAAGTAGTCAAACTGTATCTGTTATGTAAGCTACATGTTCTGTGCTCACTAACAGCCATATTAGCCCTTCTGTGACTAAACATAGGCACTGTGGTGCTTTAAGTTAAATGCCATCGTCAGCATGCTTACAGAGAGGGTAATGAAACAGATTCTAATTAGCACCAAACACAAATATAAAGGTGATAATAAAGGGGATGTCATCAGCTGTTCAGGCAATTTCGATTTTCTCCTACAAAGTTAAAGACAGTCTTTGCATAAACCTGATTAAATGTGCTTGTTTTAAACTGTATTTGCATTAAGCAGTCATGTCAGAGCTCTGTCTCTGACTGTCAGATAGCGGACATTTTCATAGTACAGAAGAGTTCACTTGTGTCATTTAGCTTTTAAGAAACAAAGGCATGTTGCTTTTTGTTATAATTCTGCTTCCTTTACAAACTACCAAAACAAATCATTCACTTTGAAAAAAGCACATAGTGTCCATGTGGCTACCTGCTAATGGTGGCTCTTTTAGAAAGGCTTGGGTGTATCGTGTATCTTTCTTGCAACATGCCCTAATGTTTACGATGGAAAGGCGGACTCGCTAGCTGTGGGAGTGTCCCCCACCTGGAAGGGAAGGTTGCTCTTTATGATGTCACAGAGGGGAGAATCTCCAACCGGCCTGTCTAAGCACACATTTTCTGAAAAGTGGAGCAGGTCGTTGACAAGCTATAGGGACACAAATGAGTGTTGGAAAAACACGGTAAAGTGTATTATGTATAATATGTGACCTTTAATGTGTCCTTACATTTCAGTATCATCTTTGACTTGTGAACTCCAGTTAGTTGACATTGTGTCTCAGTGCCCTGCTGACTTTGCTGTCATCAAAGTGTACATCCCACCACCCATCCACTATTACACTATCGGAGCATTCATGATATTCCAAAAGAGCCATTTTGTGTTTTACTACTAAATAATTATTACAAGTAACATTTAAAATGCTTTTTGGGTTCAGAAAGGGCTGCCTTGTGTTTTCGATTGGACTTTATGAGGGAATGAAACAAAAACAGACGTGCAATGATAGTATGCAGCAGTGCGAAGTATGTGAGTTTAATAGCAAACACAAGCCTGTGAGAGTATGTACCAGACACGCTCGCTCGCTCGCTCTCTCTCTCTCTCTCTCTTGCAGCCAAACTGCAAACTAGGAATGACAGACTAGCTGTGGGGAAAACACAAAGGCCTCTTTTCCCTGTTGAGACCTTAGACAATATAACTGCTTCTACCTGAGGAGCGAATACGTACAAGAAAAATGACTTTCATATCTCTGTGTGTTTCTGCTAACCACTGGTTTGTTTTTAGTAATTCAGTTTTTTAGTAAGCTGTGTCTTTCACTTAAGCAACCTATGTTTCTAAAAACGTACATATTCCAGCAAATTAAATTTTTCTTGTGTTCACTCCAGCCTCTGCAAGGAAGAATTAAGTTTCAGGTTTGTTCGGAAAAACTGATTGCAAAAGTCGCAGTGAAGATGTCTCTGAGGGATCCTCGAGAGGCTTGTCAACATTCCTGCTAAAATGCTCCGACTCCAAACACTTGCTGCAGTAGGGCGTTTATATAAGCTACTTAAACTCGGCGCATGTTAATGTCATCTTGAAGGATTAGATTCTAAATGGGTTTTTCTGTCCCCGCCTATAAGCTGCACGCCGGGTTTGCCTAGCAACACCAGTTTGTTTTACCTCAAGATGATGAAGGGGCCAGTGCAGTTAATGTTCACCAGCCAGCCACTGCTCTTCTGCATCACTGTAATGAGCTGTGTGACAGGAAGCTCAACAGTCTGCTGTGCTGCGAGCCCTCTGACCCACAGACGTTCACTGTACTTTAAGCTGCAGGGCTGGACTCCGCTCGATTACACTGGGGCCCGGTCCTGGAGGGGAGAGAAGGCAGCAAACATGAGATTATCTGGTGTCCAACTGGTCAACAGCATGCAGCTGCTGTCTCAAAGCTAATCACTAATTATCCCCAATACTCTGAGTTTCATGTAGAGGAGTCAGAAAAGGAACTGAGCTGGCATAATGCTGAGCAGAAGGAGGCTGCACACTTCAGCAAGGCCCTCGGGTTTGGAAGACGGAAAGTCACTGTGATTGATTAGCGACTGCACGAGTTCAAGTTTAAAAGAAAACTCCACCAGAAGAAGAAACATGACTCCAATGTGTTGTCTTCCTGCTTGATAATGGATCGAAACAAATGATGCCAATTAATACAAGTTAATAATTTCAAGTCTTATAGAAGCTGCCTCTTAGTTGTGATTTGAATCAGATGGGATTCAATCAAATGAACCTCAGATAGGTGGAGACTTGATGTATTTTACATTATCACATTTCTGTTGGAGTGTCAGATTGTGTAGTAGCTGCATCATCTGGCTGCTCGTCAGTAATGAATCCACCCCCCACCCCCCCCCCCACCCCCCGTCAATCTGCTGTTTTTGTGGAATAGTATAATGCATTCACACTCTTATTATGGCGCTGCATGTTTTTGCTAGATGTACAGTCCTGCGTGTTGGATGGTCTGGCAAGTGAAGAAGATCCTAAGGTCTCTCTAAATGCCCTCAATTTGTCCTGGTTTTAAAAGCTTTTACACGTAAAGAGGGGAGCAGCTAAACATTTATGATGCAAATCCATTTTTAATTGTACCAAAAAAGCAAAGAAACTAAATGACATGTACTACATTGTAGAACTAAGAAAAACTGACATTCTGAGTTTAGGGTTGCCCACAGAAGCTAAAATTCTGTCATTTTTAGATTTATTCTAACTCATGTTGATGGATGAGGCCAGGCTTTTCAAAACAACAACAACCACAATTGTGATCCATATTGTTTGATGACAGGCAGTCAATATCAGCCTGCAGTTAGGGAACAATTTGAGTGTCCATTTTCAATCTCTCAACTGATAGCGTATGTGCTATGCAACTCATAAAACACACACAGTATATAATGACTTTTAAGGGTTTAAGAGTTCTCATAAAACCTGGATATTATCACTCATCAGTAGGAATTCTAATGCTGTGTGTGTTGTTGTTGTAATTACTGTCCTCTGTGTTATTTGGAGGTGTGCCAGCTTGCTTTTCAGAACATTCAAAGAGAGAAATCAACCGGTTTAAAATGTTGTTGTTAAACTGGCCCCAGTTACTGCTGACATGGCGAATTTGAACCATTTTTCAGAGCTGGTTTAACAGGCCTCTGCTGCCTAAAGAATCTCCATCCTTTAGCTGGACTGTAAAGGATCTGATAAAGTGATACAATTTTGGATGCGAGGAAATGGGTCAGACCTCTGCAGGACATGGATAAGTGTTGGAAAACTGAACTGAGACCCCTCAGGCAATCTCACCAGAGCCTGAAGAGACGTATGTTGAAGCCTCTCCCTTTAGCCACAAGCACTTTTTCTGCCAGGTCACCATCTTGCACTAGCTTGAGAGGTGCTCCGTGTGGCTGCATTGTGTCTTTTCTTTCGGCCCCTAAACATGCCTGTTGCACCTTTTCTTTTCTTTTTTTTTCCTCCTCCATCATCATGACTCCCTGTGGCCTCAGTAAAACCTCCCAACGCCACCATGCAGCCTCCTTTCGGCAATCTGGGTCAGGCTCTGTCACTGCTGATTAAAAAGGGGATTTTTTGTGTCATCCACTGGGGGAGGAGCGAGGGGATAAGAGATGGGAGGAGACAGATCATAAACATGGCAACATCAGCAGGCCGTTGCCACAGAAACGGCTGGTTTGTTAGGCTATTTTTTTTTTTAACTATTGGATTGAGATGCTCAGTTTGTTCCATGCAGCTGCTTGCTCTTCTCCGCCTCACTTTCAAACTACAACACATTGCAGGGGCGGACATGCAGACTACTGGTCAGCTCCCGTACTGTGCTTATTTTGCACTTGCTCTTTTAAACAATATTATCTGTTAAGTGAACGGTGAGGCCTAACCTTGGGACAAGGTCTTGGCTCAGGAAATACAGATTCACGCTGTGCTTGTGGGCTTTACCACAAATCCACAAGCCTCATTGATTGAGTGGTGTGTAAGTGGTTGCTCTCTGTGCTCCTAGGATTACTCAGAAGCATGTTCAGCACTTAATCCTCATATCACTGATGGCAGAGAGGGAGGGATAAAAGAGCCTAATTAAATGGACTCTGATCAATAGGTGGGCAGTCATTATAATTAACTATTTCATTCAGTCAACCTTCATTTCCTCGATGTGCAAGCAGAAGTAGATGTTTTTTTTCTCTCTCTGGCTTCACTCCATTGCGAGACTTTTCTGCTTACTTTGGTACAATTTGAGGCCAAAGACTTTCTCTCTCACAAATGTCTTTATTTGCACTGAAATAGAAACAACTATTTGTCAAACCTCGCCACATTTTTTGACTTGTGAAAAAAAATACAAAGGCGCCATTTAGTGCGGCTTCACACAGCTTCTTGTCACAATGAAATTCAAACATAAGGTGTTCAATAAAAAAAAAACCTACAGTGTGTTTTCTCACTGTCTCTCGTTGTTTGTGTGCCATGCACGCTGTGTTTTTCAGGTGGTGTAATATGTAGTGTTTCTGACAAGATTATAATTGGCCTTGTTTTGTAGAGATGCATCGATACTTTTTTTTTTTTTTGTAGTTCTGATCCTATTCCGATACATATTATTTACTGATACCGATACTGAATCAAATATTTTGTCTTATCATAAATAATATTGTTGTCGTTGTTGGTATTATGTGAAAGGCTACACAAACCTCTACACAAAACATTTCTATTTCAAATTTGATCAGACAGAAGGAGCTGTTCCAACTCGTCTGAACGTCTTGATGGAGGCTATTTGTGGTTCACTGGCAGTTTAGTCTAATTGTCTTCAAAGTGAGACTGTGCAAACTGAGAATGTTTAGAATGCTTAAAGATCTTTTCTTGATTGATGATGACGTCGATCGACACCATCAGTCTGATATCCGATACATAAATTACGTCAATAGAGCTCAACAGTGACCGCCTATACCTTTTTGGAGGCTCTAGTTACTGAAGTAAATTCTCCCATTTAAATCCTCCATTGACATTTCACAAAATCCTTATATAAAGAGATTGGCGCTACCCCTACATTGTGTCTATAGTGCATTTGATTCAACGCCAAAGCGGCATTAAAAATATTCAGAAAAGGGCAAAGGTATAAGACTGCGTACATTACTTTCATCCTCAGTCAAGGAACTACCTTTCCCACAATCCATTGCGAATGATATCGCTTCTTCCTAAATGTAACTTTAATAGTTGTGATAGTGTTTATACTGTTAATACAAAAGTATTGTGTGTTATAGTTTGCGTTGTATAATATATAAATAACAATGTTAATTAGTACATTTCATGTTAGCTAGCTAACTAGGTGGCCTGCTAGCGAAACTATCCGTTCGCATTTTGCGTCCAAAGGGCGGGAAACATTGCCATGGTAACAGCGAGTTCCACCAATCAGACACTCTTTGGTTAAGGGTAGTTGTTTTTCTTAAAGCAACAATATGAAACTTTTGTTTGTGTGTAACCACCTTTTAAAATAGAAGTTTCCATGTCGGTCAAAAAGTGCAATCTTTTTCAACGCGGAGATCGGTATCTCTCCCAATGTCCGTTCGCCTGAAACCCACTCATGTAACTTCAGACCGCGGCTCGCAGTTTATCTTGCGAGAAGTACATAGCCCTTTACGGCACTTGTGCTATGAAGCGGCTAGTCAGTTAGCCTCTTAACCAGACGTTCATTACATGAATTTGACCTATAACATTAAAGTTAAGATGCCTTTTCGTCTCAGATTGTGGTACATATATAAACTGTATATATGTACCACATGTATGTTACTTGTGTAAATCAGTGAACTTCTTGTGATGAAAGATACAACAGAAAACTCAAAGTACTTCGATTCTCTGAGTTTTTGAAATGTTCAAAATCCAAAACAAAAAACGCCGACCAGAATTTACATTTTTTTGACACTTCAAATCCATTATTACCCCTTTACCTTTTCTGAAGATTATTTCCTTTTTAATATAGATGGAAATGGAAATAACAGGAGCAAAATGTACTGTTTCATACTGTGTCTTTTGACTCATTACTTCTCAGTCAACCATATCTCTCCTCCAAACTTCCCACATCTGGCCTTCCCCCCTTTTGATCCCCCCCCCTCTTCCTCAGGATGCGGCACACTTTGTGTATAATTGTTGGAAGACATGGTGCACAATTGTCAATATAATTGTCACAAACTCCCGTGTAAGAGGGGTTCAGGCAGACTTTTGGCATCTCCCATCCTGATAATTAGGGCCAAGCCACCTGCTGAAGAAGCTGGTAGCAGCTGCTGACTGAGAGTCCCGGACCTCTCTGGCGCTTCTAGTCTTCAATAGAGCAGCTGTGGCTCTCGAGCAAGAGACACACACATCGCTCGAGTCTCTTGCCCTTTCTCCTCCATGCCTTCATTATACCACCCAACTGGCCAACAATGGAGCGCGTGGGCAGCTCCGTCTCTTCTCCAAGAAAACATCTGAAGCAGGATTACAAACAGATCACTGTGGTAGAGCGGAAAGACAAGGCTTTGCTCTGTTAAAGTAACCCCCCCCCGGTCTATCTGTTGCTTCTTCTTTCCCCTCTCCCTCCTGTGTTGATCCTACACCGAGTCTTGCCTAGCCCTATGGATTTCCAGAAACACAACAATACCCTGTTTGACAGCTTCCCCATACTGTTAATGTAATCTTATGACTCGGAATGTGTATCGTTAGGATTTTATCGATTCCTGTACTCGATACTGATACTTATGGATATTCTTATCGAACACTACTCTTCATTATTTGGTGCAAAACTACACACATGACATGAAAGATGTCTAAATGTAAAATACTTCTCAACACAATAAGGGAATGTAATTGTATTTACTATTATAAGGCATTTACTATACAGAAATATAGTATAGCACATGCCATTGTCAATACACTCCCCAGACAGTTTAAGTAAACTAATAAACTCTGACTGTAGCCTATGAACTCTTATGGTTATACTTTCTTTTTTTTTACCATTCAATTAAGGTCATTAAAGGCTTTATATCCTCTGAAAATAACTCAGTTCAAGTTATCTTTATTAGTCAAATGCACAACATAACAGGCAAAGCGGTCATAGCTGGCAATTACATTTTTGTGTTCCAAGCTCTCCTTAACGATGCAAAAATAGAAAATAGTATAGAAGATAGAGTAAAAAGAGTAACAACGTACAGTGCAATTAAGAACCAAAAGTTTAAATGAAACTAGAATATATGTACAGAATATATATATATATAACAATAACTCTGTGAGTCATGACTGTCTACAATGGGTGTAACACCCGAGTCCCACTGTCTGTGATGTTTTCAGAGTTTTCAGAGTCCTATCTTCAATTTGTTTACATCGCCGGGACGGCCGGCTGACTCCTCCCCTCGCGTATAAAAGCTGTTTAATTGAGGGACTAGAGAAAAGAAGAATAACATACTGTACTCACTGCTTAACTGTGTTTCTAGATCACGCTCATTTCAGGTAAATTTACATGCAGTGTGAAGATACGAGCGTAATAAAGATCGCTGGCATTAGCATGCTAACACAACAATGCAGCGCGAGTTGTTTTGGTTTCATGCTGGTGCTCAAGGGCGACATCTGCTGGATCAAAAAATTGCATATAAAGCCTTTATTGTGTAATAGTCTGCAGTGTTTGGTGGATGCTTCCCCCGGTACGTCAGAGCTTTTTTTTCATCACAGTTAAACGTTGATATGTTAAAGTAAGATTATTTTTATACTGAGACCAAACAACCCTCAGATGATTCACTGAAGATGCAGCATCTCTGTTAACAGTGACAGAAGGGATTGACGCCTGTCACATATGAATGATTGTCCGCAGACTCAAGAGACCCGATATTATCAGGAGCGAGAATTGTCAGAATCATGCCCTGATCATTTTACCCAGACAAATGTGACGCTAAGAATCAGGATAATTCACAATTTGTTGATTCATCATCGGGCACATACATGCCCGTGTAGCGCATGAGAAAAAACTTTATAATGTTTACTGTGCATGTGTCACGTCGTAGCTAACGGTGTTTCTGGTGTTTTCTGAAGCGGACCACAGTCATGCTGAATATCTCTGTGCAGTAAGTTACTTTTCTTTTTCTTTCCATCAATGATTTTGCTCATATTTATCGCACACAGACACACAGAGGGGCGGGGTCGACACACTTTTCATGCTCGTTTATTGATATTGATTTGAAATGGAGTCTAAAAATGTGCAGTTAAAAGCGAGCTGCAACTTCCAGCACTTATGGAAAGCATTAAATAAGAGAGACTTAACATAAATACCAATAAGAGCACTGTTTGCCCATGAGCTTAATGCTACTCTCACTACTGGCCAATCACGTACCGGTACCAAAAAGTACAGTTTTTTTCTTGTTGTGAAAGCTTGCATTACTGTAATATATAAAATGCTAGCCTTGCACAGAAAAGACCTGACAGCGTGGATAAAAAAAAAGCTTTCTGCTGTCTGGTTACTAACAATAAAGATCAGTTCATTAATTAGGAGTATGGATTTGAATTTGTATGACATGACAGAAAAACAAATGGACCTTCGCTAGAGCTTCCTAATACTGATGCCATTTAGGTTAATGAGGGCTTTTACTACTTCCTGGAATGGTTGGAGTGTGATCACACGGGTTAATTGGACTCAAAGATTAAGTGACTGCGTGTCAGGTTAAAGTAGCCTAATGCCATTGACCTAGAAGGTTGGAGGAAGAGCCCGGTGCAGGAAGACAAGTAAAGGTTCAATACCACAGCATGCAGCCGCTTTTAATTTGACCAAAAGAAAAACGGGTAACACGACATTTTAAATCATTTATTTCTAAAACATTATGGTTTTACCACAACATTCTCAGTTATCATAGTATTTATTTGGTTCATTTGGTTTCCTACAGCCGAACACGATGGTAAACCTCTGTCCTTGATGCATACGTTGGACACATTTAGGCTGACATGTTTTTTCCTCCTGGTAGGTTACAGTTTCTATCTCTATAATTAACCTCTGACTTCATAGTTGGATAGTAAGTAACATTTATATTTATTATCCAGCAGACAAAAATATTAAATAGAATAGAATAGAATAGAATTACTTTATTGATCCCAAACTGGGAAATTGTGGTGTTACAGCAGCAGGTTATCAGAGCAAATAAAACAATATAAGAATAGATACATAGTAAATAAGCACTTCAAATATAAAAAAATAAGAATAAGAAGAGATTTATACATTAAGGATTCAACTTAACACACAAACTAAACAAACAAAATCAATTAATCCATCAATAGTCAAACAAAAACATGTGATTTGAATATTTTTTCTCTTTTGCAGATACTTTGATTTCTAAAACACTCAGGATTTCATGATAACATTCACCATCAGCTCTGTTCTGTTATATTTTTGCAGGCTGTGGCTGCAGCACATAGAAACCAGGAGCCTCTAACAGAAGCACTCATTTTATTTTTGCACATGTTATTATTCTACTGACACATTTAAAATGTCTCCTCTAATGCCTGACTGACAGCCCGATCGCTCTCCTGTTGCACCTTTTTCATCGAGACAAACGTCACACTTATCAGTGTTGGTCCTTGGAGACTTGGTCAATCTTATAACTCCATTAAAGCTGTGCCCTTCTTCCAACTAATATCAAATACACAACTGAATATATGACGATTGCCATGACTTTAACGTGATACAAACATGAACATAAGTACTTCTGGATTTTGAGATTCCTACCCATCTGTTACGCAACAATTTTGGCTGACCCAGGTAGATCTTTAAAGATGAATAGTTGTGTTCTATTCGAATGTCAAGACGTTTGAATTGAACTTTTAAATGCTGAAAAAAAGTAATGTGAATGAGTTTCCATCACCTTATTAAGACATTTTACTGGGCTCACTACTAAGCTTACTTTCAGGTAAGGGAAATTGTACATACGGTTGTAATTCTCACACTTGCCACGATGTATGCTGCCCAGAAACAAAGAATAATGATTCAAATAGTCTGATTCAAGCTTTAAAAGGCCAGCTGATAACTAATGTGAGTTCGATGTTTGTTACGTCAGAACTTATTCAGTTAAGTTTATACTCATCGCCTCTTCACTCTAAGACCCTTCATAAACAGGCGGCGAGGTACCAGCAGAAAGGACAAAGTTTGAGCTGCAAAAAATGTCAAGGGAAAAAAAAAAAGACGATCACCAAACACAGGTAGGATGATCGGCAAAGAAAGGAAACTGTGAGGCATGGAGTGAGACTTATGAAGGGGAGACATGTGAGCAGGTGGGCGGTCGAGGTCAGGCTAATGAGACACTGGCTCAGGTGTGGAGAGAGGCAAACAAGGGGAGTGTGGTGAAGAGGTGAAAGTGAAAAAATATCACAGAGAGGGTTAGTGACAGAGACGGTGGCAGGAAGACTTCCAAAAAATACTATTTTCATTAAACTCTTACAATATAAAACTCTTTAAAGATCTAATGGACTGTGGCAGAAGCTTGAGTTTTGTCAGATTTATATTATTGATATATTGTTTTGTAAAATCCATCTAAAATCGTATTTGTTTATTTAGATCTCATTCAAATTTCCCTCATGCCTGTTTGTTTGCTTGCTTCTATAATCTATTCATGTGTTACCTTCTGAAATGTATTCATACGGAGAAACCGGTTACAAACTCATACATAGAGACTTGACCCCAAATGTCATATAAAGGCCTCACTTCATCTTATTTTATATAAGAGGACTGACTGTCCATTTTTTTTAAGCGGATTAAAAAAGCATTTATTTCAATGACAGGACTTCCATGTATCTCCTTCCATCCCTCTGCAGTGTGTTTTACTTAAGTGATTTTTTTTTTTTTCCTTCTGTATTGTCGTCCAAAGAGTCATGGGATGTGGCAGCTCACTTCTCTCAGCTGCTGAATAATGAAATAGTTCAGGGATCTGTTGGGGACAAAAAGATCTTTATTCAGCATGAACTCTTTTTTTTCCCTCTGATATAACACTCTGTATGTATTCATATTATCAAATCAAAACTACAGTACAATCAGGATACTGGAGTTATGACTTCATAATTGCATTAGTGTCAAAAAGATATATATAATTATAGTATATTTTATTTGTAACGCACTTTACATTTTTGAAAAAAAAATCTCAAAGTGCTTCAGAGTAAAAATATATATATCAATAAAAGTATCGTGTTTTCCTGGATAAACGTCAAAACCAAAGAATATTCAAATAATGTTATTAAACTGAGAGAATCAGGGAATCATCACCCTTGACAAATGTTTTGCAATTTGTTAAAATAAATACAAGAAAATCTTAATAAACAAATCATTACATATTTATGTGACTAGTACTTATAGAACTGCTTATAAGTGGAATTTATGAAAATAAATAATTTACCAGTTTTCTTATATGTTTGTGTTAAACTGTTGATAGTAGTGTTGAAATTAAAATATTTGAGTGCATCGGATGTTACATTTCCTGATTTTATTGTCGTAGCAATCCTGTTGTATCTGACATAAGCAAACCAAAGAGTATAGAGAAAATCAATGTTGTTTTTGTTAGTTGCAGCTGATGATGTCATAAAACTCAAACTGTGCGTACAGTAGGTTCCCGCTCATCCAGCTTCATAACAATAATCTTATTATCAGCAGTGTAGACTCATACAGTAACAGGCCTGTGTTCAATCGGGCGTTTGGCATGAGGCAGTGGATGAGGCCCAGACTTACCGCACGTTTAGGCCTTGACCTCTCAGGGGCTTAGATGGAGCCCCGGCTGGGCTTGAAGTGACAGGTTGTAGAGGGGTAGAGGGCCCGCTGAGAGGCCAGCGTCTCTGCAGGGCCGCACCACCGGGCCCGTCGCCTGGCTGTAACCCCGCTGCTCATCCTCAGGGTCAGGATGCTAATAGTTTTAAACGAGCCCTTAAGCCGCACACTTTGTAAAGCAAACCATATGGCGTCAGTGAAACCGCTCTTAACACTCCTCTGCTGGAGTGTAAGTTTGAAGCTAATGAAGCGGCAAGACACTTTTTTTTTAAATATCAGATCAGAGTCGGACTTGTGCGGGAGGAGGGTTTGGTTTCAACTTTGAGATGTTTCGACGCAAGCGGAAGTCAAAGCAGGATGATCCTGATGTAATGGCATTTGAATCTGAGTCGAGAGCCGACTTTAAGCTTTGGCTTGTTATTTAGGTCAGGGCTGTTTAGACCCAACAGGGTTTACTACAGGGTATATGTGACCAAGCAGCCATCTCACTGCTCCCCCCCTCCGCTCATTAAATGAAAAGTGTGACAAAAAGTTGATCATCAGAAAAAGGAATTGTCTTCAACTGTGTTAGAATATTTGACGTTTTTCTTATTTAAAGATTTAAAGACAGCATGTTAAAGTGCATTTGATATTATGGGTTGATGACTGGATCAAATGGAATAAACACACTTGGCTTGTGAGAAATAAATCCAGGTAATTCACAAAAATGTTCTTTCACTTTAAAGGCTGAAGATTCAAGAGTCAGCAAGAATCTGTGTCCATGCATGTATCTTGAGTTTTACTTTATTTGTATTTTTTATGAAATGAAATGAAGAAAGCTGCATATAAACCGCTCTAAAAGCTTTTAGATAATGCAATAAAAGTTAATACTGCAGCGGAACACAGTGTGGTTTATAATTGAAAGCAGACGTTTTGGAAAGTCTCATGAGACACAAAAATAATTTATGTATCAAATTAAATGCAAAGTTTCAAACACATGGCTCCCCCAGGACTCTTTAAGTATTTTATAAAAAAAACCTAAGTAAGACTTCCTGCCGTCATAGTGAATGATGCGCTCCTTGACAGGTGATGTTGACGCTGATACTAAAAGCCACTCAGGGGGGGCCGAGGCTTCAAAGCTGCCCGTCTAATGCGGTTCGTTCTTACTTATGGATCACTGAAGATTTGGCAACTTCAAACTTGCTTTACCTTATAGGCCACTTTTGCATGCCTTTTACTTCTTCTTTTTTTTTTGTGTGCTAATCCTGTCTGCATGAGCACGGCTGAGTTTACACAACAACTACTACGTCCACGTCTGACTTCAGTCACTCTTAAGAGGATTCAATCCTTTAAATTGACTCATTTCCTGGCAGTGAGTTTGTATTTGTTGTTGTTCACAGGTTCACATTTCAGGTGTTAACCAAATGTCAGGCAGTCAGTTAGCGAGAGTCTTGAGAATTACTGCAAGCAGTCACGTCCGACAGTTAAGGGGAGGAAGTTGGAGTTTCTCGTTTTTGTGTGAGAAATGTTTGATAAGAATTTTGTCAGTTTCCCTCAGAGCGCTTGAAGACAAACGACTTTGCGATTGAGATCAGATGTGACAGCAACAACCACAAAAAAAAAACAAGCAATGAAATGAAACTTCAGAAATCCATGACCTGATTTGTCAATCTTCTTTCAGTTCTTCTTTCCTCTGACACATATTATACATATTTGATGAATGTTTACAGAAACTGATCTTTCCAGCCATGTCAGATTACATCATGCAGGTTCAGTAAGTATTCAGCAAAGTCTCACTGTGATATTAGCAAATGTTGCAGCTGGTAATTTGGAAAGCACAGATTATGTAATCGCATCCTTGGTTAGCCTCTCACTTGTGAGTGACGTTTGAGGACCTGATGTCTCATGAAATGTCTTTGAGGGGTTTGTGCTGCAGGTTGTCAATCAAGTCATTTGGGCACTTACTGATGTGCGGGTTTTTTTAACCACCTGTGTGAAGGTAGTGAAAAAGTCCCTTTATGTATATGTGCTAATAAACAGAAATGATTGACCTGTTAAAACAAAACCAAAGAGTTTTGAGATTATTCATAAAAAAAGAACAGGTTAAAGTTACACTAACACAGGGGACCAACCCATACACTTGCTAAGGATATGATCTCTCAATATGGACAGTGTGTCCTTAGTCTATTTTTTACAATATTGACAAATTCTCTGGCAACATGGTCATTTTATTATTTTTTTTTAAAAAGGGACAAATGGAACGAGCACTTTTTCATTATTACAACGACATATACAGTATGTGAGTGATTTATCCATGTTGAATATTAAGATTCAACTACAAAACAGTCACATATTAAACCCTTTTCACCAGGTTTAAATAAGTCCTCAAATGTCCAAAAATGAAGTTTCTTGCTTAAAATCCACTCTGATCCTGCATTTTATCATGCCTCTTAGCCCGTCTATTTCCACGCCCCACTGGAAAAGGATGTGGCTCTGGCTTTCTTGCACTATGCCCTTTTGTTCATGTAGGAGAGGTAGACTCAAGGCAGAACAAACACCTAGCTGTGGGAGTGTCACCAACCTGGGGGAGGGGTTACTTCCCCTTTGTGATGTCATGAAGGTAAAATAATCAAACTGACCGGTTGAGCACACATTTTCTGAAAAGTGGAGCATCTAAAGTATGGACTTTTCTCATAGGGACACATATTATTATGTGATAAACCATGGTAATGTGTATTTTGCATAATATGTGACCTTTAATACAGATTTTACATTTACTGATAACTTCCTCCATATTAATAACACTTAAGTGATAAATAGACTACCATGACGTTATTAAAACCTGGAGTTCCTGGACCTTTAAGATATGCATCTACATTATCAAAAGCACATGATTCATGATAACAAGAAATGTATTTCTTACGTTTCTGGTCATTAAAACAGCTGCATTGTTTGCTCAGGTCATGTGCACGGTTTATTCTTTCTCTAAACACCAAGAGTAAACTGTTCATGTACGATGAAGAACCATTAGTCAACATTGAAATACATTTTGGCCTTAAAACATAAACCTAAACCTGAAATAGTATAATTACAGCTAAAACATAACTGCCTGTTACATGTTGAAACACTGGCTTGCGTCATTGCCAAAATGACTGTTAGGTTTAGTTAGGTGTTGGTGCAAAACGATTGTGGTTAAAACAATGAGTCAACGTTGACTTTTGGTTACACACAGGGTTGAAAAAACAGTCTCTTGTGTAAATGCCCTTTGCTGAAGTCATTCAGCCACCTAGAAGCTTCTCCCCGTGAAGACTTTGGTGTTCTACTTCTACTGTATGTGATGTAAAACAAAGGCACAAGAGTCTCACAAATCTAGAGTTAGCATTCTCTATTTCATTTTTTCATTTTCATTTTACCTTTACTTTATTCTCAAGACAAAAAAAAAAGACAAAAAACAACAAAGACAAAATACATAGATTATAAAACCAGAAGAATAAGCAGTAAGCAGGCAACTCCAGTTAATAACATTTACACTCATGAGTACAGTGAACTGTGATCAGGTTTTTTAATTGACCCATGGTAACCATTGTATTGAGTTTTAATGTGTTTTTTTAGTCGTTTTCAGTCTGACACTTGCTGGGTTAACTTCTCAATCATACACTTTGTTAACTTACGTTTACTAAACACAGTCCACCATCTATCATTATGTTAAGATAGCCAGCACACACTGGATCCAAAAATCCATCAATTAACCAGTCAATCTTTATTTGTATAACTCCAATTCATAAAAACTGTTATCTCGAGACACTTCACAAAAAAAAAAGAACCTTCAGTCACAAAACTGACCGATAACTTTAAGGCACAAACAAAAAGCATTAGAGCTTTTTCTACATGAAAATCATTCGACCTTTTGACCTCCGCATTCTACTAAATATCTTTCACAAACCAGAAAACAGTAGACAGTTGTGCCTGCTGTTTCTGTGCAGTTGAAGAAAGCAGAGGAAGTGTGTTTCCAGGAAGCAGACGGACGGTTGTTAGGTGTCGTGTGAAGGTGTTCTGGATCTTTTGTGTAAATGTCGGCTTGAGTGACGCCATTTTACGTCAGTGGACATTTTTTTTTTTTTTTTTTTTTTTAAAACCAGCCAGTGTTTAGTGAGACGTCTGTGGCCTGTTAAAGCGGCTCTCCTGAGTCTCTTCAATCTTCAAAATGTCTTTTTTCTTCTACACAGAGGATGTTAAGACGTTTGTCTGGAAGCTCTTAATATCAAACAGTAATAAACTTTTTAGTCCCTATGAATGTAAACTTGAAAACTTGTGCCTGGAGAATTTTTTTTTTTTCCGTTTTCAGTTGACCTCTTGACCTTAACTTGTGTTTAGGGTCCCACGAGGTGCAGAGTGGAGAGGCTAGTTCTGGGATTATCCATCAGTGATCTTTCCTCTCACTCTCAGTTTCAGTTGGGCCTCTTGTGAAAGTGGCACAAGCTGTTGTTTGGCCTCAAACATCCCACTCCGCTCTTATTTAGCTCAGGGGATTACTGCACCAACTTGAGCAGGATTAATAGCAAAGGAGAAGAAATTCCTTTTGTGAAATTAGAGCGGGAAGGAAAGCGAGGACGCTGCAGGCGTAGTATATCTGACATTTCTATTAGCATGAGCTGTTGGAGCTCAAGCAGCGCTGGGTTTATAATCTCAATCTTTCGGGTTTAGAAAAGTCTAAAGTAGCTACACTTTGCAACTGGGAGTTTTTTTTAAATGCTTATCTTCTTATCTGTGTTGAACAGCTTCAAATCTGCCTCTCTCTCTGGGTTTAAACTAGTTCCACTTAAAAATCAGGAGTGATTTTATTCAAAGTCACCGTTATCATCACCTCTAGGATGGCTAAATCTTTGCTTAGCATTTAAATAGTCTTGAAGATGGAGTTTTTTTTTTGTAGTAAGTCACGCTGTTCTGTGATAATGTTGTCAAGGTGCGAAGATAGATAGCAGGACGTCAAGCTTTTCTTTTTTTTTTTCAAAACCACAAACACTACGTGCGAAAAACTGACTGATCTACACAAGATGAGCTAAGGTGTCTGTGATCTTGTGTGAACATTTTAAATGTAATACTCGTCTTAAGGCAACTTTCTGAATGGACTGCGTAGGGTTAGGATGCATCTGCGGCTTAATTAATATCCGGAAGAAGTACAAGCCTCATGGCCAGCTTTTTCCTGCCTCTTCTATCAGTCTCTAAACAAATTAGAGGGAGACAAAAACACTAGAGTCTAGCTTTGTAATTGAATTACATCTTGACATGCTCCCCTGAGAGTATAATTCACAGGATACTAAAAGGCTCAGCAGAAGTAGAACATGAACAAATTAGTTTGTTTTATACTTATCTCCACACAGGACCGCTGGAAGGGAAAAGGGATTTTAGAGGCAGTTTGGAGAAGTAGAGCTTTACAAAGATTACCCACAGCCGTGGTCGTGAATTGTCCTTCATGGAGATTTAATGTGCTTTATTTAGGGGGTTTTCTGTTCTTTTTTTTGTCTTCTTTTTAATCCCGTCAGACCAAAAAATATAAATATTTGGTTTGAATTCTTGTACAAGCCTTTGCCTTTTTATTATTGACCTGAAAGCAAGTGGGTCAGTTAAAAATAAAAGATCAAAAACAGAGCATAATAGCGCTAAAGTGGACGAGGAATATAGGTCTGCCTATGCACTGAGGTTTTGAAAAGCATCCTTATTTATTCTCTGTTAATATCTTGAGTTAAGAGCTGTGTTGAAAAGTTAGTTAGCTTAGCTTTGGGTAAAGTCTCGTCGCACATCACGTAAATATACTAACATGAATTGATATTTTTAACATCCTGAGGTTTGTATGGAAAAATTGGAACATTTGAGAGAGCCTCAATGCAGATATTTAACTACGGACTGAAAGAGGCTAGCTGTGTCCTCCCTCTCTTTTAGTCTGCATGCCAAGCTACGCTAACTAGCTGAAGTCAGTATATTCATTAGCATGGTGTTGACCATTGTTCAGCTAAAGTAAAAAATGAAGCAACAGCCACTAGATAATTATTCAAGCTTACTAAAGAGACTGGACATTAGAAAACAGCAAATGTTGCCAGATTAAAATAACAAAGCTAGCAACATGTGCTAATTGCCTTGCTAGCTGCTAACCCAGTTGTTGTGCTGTGGTAATGCAAGAATGTAAATTAACACTTTCACTCTTTTTTTCCAAATCTGACAATTTAACAAGGTTTTTTTTTGTATCAACTGTTCAACTGTTAGCAGCCCAACAAGAGGTTTGTCTTTTTTTAGCATTGATTATTGCAACTCTCTACTGGCAGGTCTTCCTACATGCACTATCAAACCTCTGCAGATGATACAAAATGCAGCAGCACGACTGGTCTTCAACCTTCCTAAAAGAGCACACGTCACTCCGCTGTTCATCTCCTTACACTGGCTCCCAGTTACTGCTCGCATCAAATTTAAAACTCTGCTGCTCGCTTACAAAACAGCGACAAAAACGTCTCCTCCTTACTTTAACTCATCCAGGTCTACACTCCCTCCTCCCCACTACGCTCTGCCAATGAAAGGCGTCTGATCCAACCTTCACAACAGGGTCCTAAGACGCTGACTAGACTCTTCTCCTCTGTCGCCCCCCGGTGGTGGAATGAACTTCCAAACTCCATGTGATCTGCAGAGTCCCTCTGCACCTTAAAGAAAAAGCTAAAGACCCAGCTCTTTCATGAATACCTACTAACTTAATGATGATGGTCTCCATATTATTGATGATGATGATGGTTGTGACGATGGTTTTTGTTTGATAACGACGACTTATAAGATGGTTTCTATACTGATTAGAGCTCTCAAGAACTGCCCTCAATGTTGTGCTTTGCCTCTGGTCACTTCCTGTCAGCACCTGTGTGTCCAATCAGACTCAAAGCTGATCGTTTGCTCTTACTGACATTGTTCCCTTTTTTCTAGATCCTTGCTTGTGTTGTTCTTACTCTCTGATGTACGTCACTTTGGATGAAAGCGTCTGCTAGGTGAATTGTAGAATTGTAGAATAGCGATTTAAGAACAGAAGGCTAGAACAAAAATCAGGAAAGACTTCACAGAAGCAATGCTTGGTTTAAAAACTTTGGTTATCTTTCCAATACAAGACCCAGTTTGTGATGATGTGACCTTCATCCCATTGTGCCTCCGCTTGGTGTGTGCTATTTCTATTATGGCTTTAATCTTAAGACAAAAAAAAAAAAGACCACAACATTTTATCAATTTAATTCTTCCATGTGAAGATAATCACATCCTGTTCCATGTGCAGAAGCAAGCAGATTGATAAGGAAGCATGCTCCCTCATATCTTTTTCCACATGCCAGACTCGTGCTGTGGTACAGTGTTATCATCAATGAGACAGAGTTTCTTAAAGCATCGGGAGCGCCATGGACCAGGAGAGGAACATTTATCTTCTCAGCGGTGGTGGACTCGGGGGCTCGCTGAGCTATCATCCCCTGTAAGGTGATTTCACTCGCTGAATTTCCTCTTTTCGGCTTCCTGTGGTGAAAGCTATTGTGAAGTTGTTGCTATGAGAGAACAACACATTTAGTTTCTAAGGAAACACTTAGAAACCGAGACAGTGGCACAGGCCTCGTTTGCAACACACACCACAGGCAAAATGTTCACATATCGACTGCAGACTTTATTAAAAAAAAAAAAAAAGAAGTGCTGTTAAACTGCACTGTTTCATTGGTCTATAGCCACAACAGCTTCTTCCTGAGTGTCTGTGCTGTTTATGGTTGTGGTTGTGAGACCCTCCTTCTGTACAAGTCTGATTTTAGATTTTGTTTTTTGAGAAGCAGAGGAGATGAGGAGATGAGCACATCTGTTTTTTTTTTTCTCCATGAAACAAAACAAAACAAAACGGAAGACACAGCTGAAGAAAGTGCTAAAAATAAAAACACGTACACCTTTGGCACCTCACAGTCTTAATTTCCGCGCTGGTGTCTCTGTGAAGCCGCATAAGATGTCTCCCATCCACACATGAAACCTTTACTTTTTTCACGTGCTTCTCTCCCTGTCCTGCCTAAACGAGTCCACATTGTGGCAGCGAGCCTCGTCTGTGAGCCATTTCCTTTATGTGAAAAACAAACTACAACGTGAATGAGGCTACAATCGTGTGAACGCGTTGACTCCCTTCCCTACGTGGGTGGTCAAGGCAGGAAGCAGACCGTGCGTTCAGTATCTGCACTCGTGGAGACATATGAAGCTTAGTCACAGTTTCCATGCTTGTTTGTTAAGTGGCTGCTCCTGGCATCCGAGCAACATCTTATTGCAGACACCGTGCTGATATCAGCAGATGTTCAGGCCAACGGGCCGCCAGTAAAAAGGGATTATTGTGATGCTGCAGGACTGAAAAAAAGAAGAAGAAGAAGAAGAAGAACAGCAGAGATTTCATTTTGGTCTGACATCAAATTTGAAGCTACTATTCCTGTCTGGCCTGTGTCTGTGTGCTAGATGCAGTCGAACACTCCCTGCTGCCGTGTGATAACACCTCACATCACACGACATATAGCCAGAGAGAGATTTGTCCCCCCAAATTGAGCTTTGACTCATCATTATCCGCCTGCAGTCTGAGTCACAGTGTCAGACTCTTGCCCCGCTGACAGAGCGCGCTAATGAGGATTTTTTAGACCACATTTTATATCTCCCGCTGAACGCTACAGCAGACTGGGACAAAACAAACTGGTTTCTGTTGTCAGGTGTCTACCTCACAGGAGTGTGTGTTTGGGTCAGTTTTGCTCACTGTGTTAACCTGCCAGCAGGCTGAGCCATGTGAGTGCAGTCACATTATGTGTGTGTGTGTGTGTGTGTGTGTGTGTGTGTGTGTGTCTGTGTGTGTTGCTGCACTTGCCTTGTGGTTCAAACTGGCTGATTTTATCTTTCATGACAGCCCAAACTGTTTCCCTGTTTGCTGTCTTGATTCAAGGAGTACAATCAGGACAAGGCAAGAAGAAAGCCGAGCTGAAAAGAACAAAAAGTGGATTTTTAAGTCTGATTGTAGCTCAGAATTTGAAAAAAGGAAAAAAAAAGTTAATGCCACACTGAACTTAACATTTTATTTTTTTTTTAATTTAAGCTTTACTGACCAACAGAGCATAACATATTTCATTTCATTTCAAACCTTTATTTATTCTCGAAAAGACACTTGAGGTTTCCCTCATTTCCAACGCCGTCGAGATTACAAGCACAGTAAAAACAAAACAAAAACACAAAAAAAACACTCAGAATCTGTGACAGAAACCACTGAGATCATTTAAAACAGTTACAATTTGAAACAAAGTTGTTCGAAATCAAATTCCTAAACTCTGGAGGAGAGGGAAGAACTCCGATCCTGAGAGTTTGCTGGTCGAATAAGAAAGAATCACATATATATATATATATATTGGTCTCAGGATTAAACTACACAAATTGTAAATGGATCAAGTGTCAAAAATCAACAAAAAAACTGGTATTTAATAATTGACTTAAGTGTGTGTACATTGTGTGCAAGTGATCTTTTTTGTTTTCCAGAGGTGTTTTTTTTTGCTTTAGTCGGTTAGAAGATCATCTCAGGATTTCTGTGACCTTTAGTGTCATGTTCATGTCTGTTGTAACCAAAGCTGTCCTTTTTATACATATATTTCTAAAAGTGTCGGGTGAATAGAATCAGACCAAAAGAACATTAAACATCTGTGTCATGTGCAGGTATCCTCTTTTCCACTCTGGTGTTTGGGCCTGCGTGTGGCTTCATCCTTGGCTCCGTCTGCACAAAGTTCTATGTGGATGCCATCTTCATTGACACAAGTGAGTTTCCTCAAATGTTTTTTTTTTTTTTATTATTAGTTGAACGTGTCTTCTTGTGTGTAATGTGGTGTACTGACTCTTGCTGTTGTCTCTCTCCACAGGTAAGCTGAACATCACTCCAGACGACCCGCGTTGGATCGGGGCCTGGTGGGCGGGCTTCCTCCTGTGTGGTGCCTTACTCTTTTGCTCCTCCATCCTGATGTTCGGCTTCCCTCAGTCGCTGCCGAACAAGGAGAGGGAGGAAGGGACTGAGAGCGAGCAGGTTATGCTCCCTCCATCTATGAACTCAGAGTATGAGACTCCTAAATCCAGCAACGGGCTCGTAGGCAACCACGAGCCTGCCAACAGCCCCACCTGCTGTCAGCAACTCAGGGGTGAGTTTACAGGATCCACTGTGGAACTACACTGTTGAATTCAAGGCACATAAAAACATTTAAATACACAACAGATATTGTTACATTTATATATTTTTATGTATATTTCTGTATAAGAATAAAAATGTAACTCTGAGTTATACACAGCTGGAAAAGTCATAAGTTTCAGACATTATGACAAATTGTTTGCAAACATTAGAAAATAGTTTAAAAAATATAATTTGCTTTAATATTCATCTGTTAAACATTTGTTTTAAAAAAGTCATCTCAATCCCAGATATTTATGTTGATTCTGTCTTATTCGTCCAGTGATCCCCAAGGTGACCAAGCACCTCCTGTCCAACCCCGTGTTCACCTGCATCATCCTGGCCGCCTGTATGGAGATCGCCGTGGTCGCCGGTTTTGCAGCTTTTCTGGGGAAATACCTCGAGCAGCAGTTCAACCTCACCACCACCTCAGCAAACCAGCTGCTAGGTCTGTTTTCAAACATGCACACACACACATGCTCATACACACAAATGCAAGTTATACCAGTGAATATAACAGGGTTCTTTTTTTTTTTTTTTTGAAAGGTATGACGGCTATTCCATGTGCATGTCTGGGGATTTTCATGGGCGGTCTGCTGGTGAAGAAGCTGAACCTGTCGGCACTCGGAGCCATCCGCATGGCCATGCTGGTCAACCTGATCTCCACTGCGTGCTATGTCTCCTTCTTGTTCCTGGGCTGTGACACGGGTCCTGTTGCCGGGGTGACCGTCACATACCCCAACAGGTAAGAGACTGAATACATTTCAGCTGTTTGTTTCTGATTTCCTGCACAGGTCAAGTTTTAAGCAGCCAAGACAAGATACATCTTCATGTTATTTATTTATTTTTCTTAATATATTTATTTATTTATTTAGTGTGTATTTCTCATTTATGTCTGAATAACTCAAGACTTAAATTAAACAAGACAGGGGGGAATCACTGAATAGAGGGGATAGGGGTCAAAAGGAGACATATCTATTCTTTTAACAGATTATTAAAAAAGTACAAACAACTACTTTTGCCATTATTATTCTGTAATGGTTAAAATAAAATAAAAAAATTATCTCAAAGTTATTTGCTGCAGAGAGTTTAACTTCCTGGATAACTGGTCTTATGATGGCCTTTCCTCCACAAGATTTTCCAGTTTTAGCTCGGAGTCAATTTTGCGGACAAGCTGGTTTTTTTGCCAGCTCACCAATGAACCATCATGTAAAACCAGAATATATATCTGATCATCAAAAAACATCTTCCAGATCTTGATTAAGTGTAGAAACCTAGACATTGAACTCAAACAACGCACAGCAGATCACATGTTATTAGATCATAGAATACCTCTTGTTATTATTTTGTTGAGATTTTGTACCATAGATTGTATTAAAAAAAAAAGAGTTATTGGTCCAATCTTAAGGACCCAGTTATTCTAATAAATACATACAAGCAGTAACTCTGTTGCCAAGGTTACAGGACTTTATCAGAGGTGAACAGCCGAGGATCTAAAATGTGAAAATAAAAATTCTTATCAGCTCCGGCGGTCAGTAGGGCACAACGAACTCGCTTTTTATTCAAACAACTGTGTGTCTTCTAATCGAGTCTATAAAAAGATTTTCAATTCAGAAAGTGGCCTTGTGGTGCTCACAGGGCTGAACACACTGAATACAAATAGAAAAAAGATGGATCAGTCACATGTCCTATCAAGGAGATTTAGAGCAAAGGTATTATGGAACAGGAAAGTTAGCTGCTAAAACTCAAAACATCTTACAACTTGTGAAGTTTATTAAAGCTCCTGTGATGAGTTAATGTCTGTATTAAAGAATCGGACATTAATACTGATGTATCAGGACTGATCATTTCTTTATAGTCTGCTGCAGGGTAGATGTTTATGAAGTGAGTTAAAGAACACTGACAGAACAGCCTGTGTTTACTGCGGAGATTCAAGATGAGTGATATGTTTGACTGGTAGAAGTAAGCAGCTTGAGATTTTTCAAGTACCGCACTTACACCCATACAAGAAAAAATTAGCAATGACATCAGAGGTACCACTTTGTCCACGGGGGTCACCAAAATCACCTCAACTTGACAATCCCCCCCCCACACAAAAAGTCCACTATTTATCTGAATGGTGGTCCCGAAGAAATCAATCAATCAATCAATCAAACTTTATTTATACAGCACCTTTCAGACAAATTGAATTGCAGTTCAAAGTGCTTTACAAGAGTGCAGAAAAGTTTATAAAATCATTGAGAGACTAATGCACACCAATAAGAATTAAAAAATATATATATAAATAATAAATGAAAAAATAAAATATGACACATAAAAGCAATAAGATATTAAAATTAATACATAGGAGAAGAATATTTTAAATTGTAGTAGGATAAAAAAGACAAAACAATAATGTTAAGATTTGAATTTATATAAAAGCCAGACTGAATAAATGAGTTTTAAGATGGGGTTTAAAAATATCAATATTCTGGGCTCCTCTCAGACTCTCAGGAAGGTTTGTTCCACAGTCTCGGAGCGTAACAGCTGAAAGCAGCATCACCAAAGGTTTGCTTTGGTGATGGCTGGCTTTACACCAGGTCTTCTCTGCTCTGGGGTTTGGTAACCCCTTAACTCAGTGCAGTTGCCATGGGGATGTTCAAAGTGAAGCATAGTAAGAAAAAGGGCAAGGTGTTCTTCTCCCGTTTTTTTTGTTTGTGCGGATGCAGTCATTACTTCCCTGCAGCACAAGGACACTGAGGTTTCTGTCTCTGTCTCCGTTTCAGGACTCTGCAGGTGGGCGAGAAACCAGAAGCCCAGTGCATCAGTACCTGCAACTGCTTCACCTCCTCCATCAGCCCGGTGTGCGGCTCAAACGGGGTCACTTACCTGTCCCCCTGCTTCGCCGGCTGCTCCCGAACAGTAAGCTCTCCGACCGCGTCGAAAATGTCTCAGGTCTGTAACCTTAAAACTGTTCACTAACTGCAATTTCACATCATAAAAATTACAATTAAAGTCTCGGTTGTTAATTATCAGTGTGATTGGACAACAGGAAACAGCTTTTTTTCCTCTATTTAAAGAAGTTTATGACTTTGTTTTTAAAGTCGTGCAGAAAGAAATCCATACATTTCATACTTCATTCATCTGCTTCAACAAATCAGCCAATCATGTTTTTACTGCAGTTGTTCCTAGATCAGATGCACTGATCTGCAGATTAGAGTCTTCTATATTCAAATCACATGCAGAGACTGTTTCTCTCTGCTCAGCTGCACAGAATATCTCTCTATTTCTGCTCTCTCACTGCAGCAGGTTAGCCAGAAATGTTGTGCAAGGATCAATCACTCCTCTTCACTGATGCCAGATTTCCCTCCAGATGTTAACAGAGTGTAGCCCTCGACTACAACATGTGTGTACTTCTCATATAGCTCTTAAATGAACCCCTTCATATTTTTTTCCCTCCACAGAATCTGACAGGGTGTGCCTGTGTTTCCTCTGAGAGTGAATCTGCCACAGCGGTGCCAGGGAAATGTCCGACGCCGGGCTGCCAGGAGTCGTTCCTCATCTTCCTGTGTGTGATCTGTGCCTGTAGCCTGGTCGGAGCCATGGCCCAGACTCCCTCCGTTATCATCCTGATCAGGCATGTTGTGAATATAGAAACATATCAGCGTGTGTGCGGTGCAGTGACGAACAATAAAAGTAATTTTTTTTTTTTTTCCGATTCTCTTGAAGGACTGTGAGCCCTGAACTGAAATCCTACGCACTTGGAGTGTTGTTTCTGTTGCTGCGACTCCTGGGTGAGAACTTTTTATCAGTCAACATATTAATTTCAGAGACTCTGGCTCTGTGTTAATACTCAAACATTCAGAACTTATAAGAGTGAAGAAAGAAGTGTACATTCAGGTATGGAAGAGGCAACACAATGAACAAAGTCCAAATCAAGAAATCTAAAAACACAAAGGGATACTGTACTTTAAAAAAAAAGGCATAACGTTATATTGTCTATGAAATATTAGTGTTTTTGGAAGTGTGTAAGGAAGTGTGTATTTTTTTAATGATCCTTTGTTGCTAGTCATGTAGACAGTATCAGATGTAAGATAACATCAAGACCAGATATAAGAGAATAATAAGAACAATGGAAGATGCTTTTTGTGCTATTGTGTAAGATTTAAAGTGATTACTGTGTCTTCATGCTAAAGTATTCTCGGCTTACTTTCTTTGTTTTGGTGTTAGGACAGACACATGTACATCTTGTACTTTTTGTGTTTGTTGGAGGAATAGTATGAGAGCTGAAAAAGTCACATGACAATACCCCTCACACAGTTGTCCTCTTGTGTCCAGTCTTTTGGAGTTTTAGCTCAAGTTCAACAGCTACTTGACTATTTGTTTTGCTCGAGGAGAAAATCAGCACCGATCCTGTTTCATGTTTAACGTGCACCTACAAACATGTATTCTTTCAATGTGAATGTGTGACCTTGTAAAGGAGTTACGTCACCTACGTTTGACGAGGCGGTGACTGAGTTATGACGTGTGAGTTAAAAGACACGAGCGCAACAGAGACAAGGAAAAACGCAGCACAAAGTAACCTAACAAGAAATCACAGAAGCACATAGAAAGAAATACAAAAACACAAACATGACTTAAGATAAAGATAAAGAAGAAAGGAAACAGGAATGTAATTATCAAAAATAACAAGAAGTTAAAAAATCAAACATATGTACATCAGTTAAATAAAGGGAGAAAAAAAATACAATAACAGAATAATACAAGGTATGTACACTTCCACTTGTGGAAATAGTTATTAAAAGCTAAGTTATTAAAGCAAAGACAGACTGATTTCTTTTACATTCATATAAATACAATACAATAAAGTATTATATCAAAACCATAGATACAAAAAGAAACATACATTAAGATCACAACCAAAGAGAACATTCAAAACTAAACAAAACAAAATGCTCCATCACATCAGGTAAAAAAAAAATACATTGATAATTTAGTGTTGACGTAGAATTCACACCAAGTCGAGGTTTTCTTCTGTTTTTTTGTTTAGTTTATTTTGTGCAAACAGAGTTGTTGACTCTTGTTTCCGCGTGTCGCTGTCTCGCAGGCTTCATCCCGCCCCCTCTGATCTTCGGCGCCGGCATCGACTCCACCTGTCTCTTCTGGAGCTCGGACTGCGGCGACAAGGGCGCCTGTCTGCTCTACGACAACGTGGCCTACAGGCACCTGTACGTGAGCCTCGCCATCATCCTCAAGGGCGTGGCCTTCCTCCTCTACACCACCACGTGGTACTGCTTACACAGGAACTACAAGAAGTACATCAAGAGCCACGAGGGTCACATGACACGCACGGAGTTTTACCCGTCGCTCACGGACGGCCCCAAACAAGTGGACAGGACAAAGTTTATATACAACCTGGAGGACCACGAGTTCTGTGAAAATATGGAGTCAGTTTTGTAGTTCTTTACACAGAAGACGGACAAAGTGGACATTATTCTCTCTCAAGGGAATATTTGATGATGTCATTGTTCTTCTCTTGAAAGGAAGATTTATATATCTAGCTATAGATAGATAGATAAATATATAAATCTATCTATATATATATATATGAAGGCAATCTATCTATTTAACACTTTGTTCAGGTAAACTTTGAAAAGGGTCCATTAAGTCGTTTACGTACCAGTGAGGTGTCGGCTGTTGAACTCCAGGAGGGGGAGGGAGGGAGGGAGGGGGGGTGTAGTCGACATCTACAGCACTGCTTCACTCAAGTCCTAGCTGATTATTAGCCATCGGACGTGATGTTACGTCAACCGTAGCTGCCATATTGTTTTTAGGTCCGTCATGATTCCAGTGAATTGTGTGACAAAATGAGTTTCCTTTCAGAGTGCTGTGTATTCTGCCTGTCACTCATTCAGAAGTGAGGTCATTAAACAACGTTTGGGTGGTTCCCTCTTTTACTCATATTTTTTTTTTTTTTTTTTTAAAGTTGCCAAGTGTTTACAAACTAATACTGTAGTTCCTTTTTCAAATGCAGGAAGGTTTTTTTCTTCCCGGACCGGGTTGTAAAAGTGGCCTATTAGATGAAAAAATGTCCATCAATGAAATCACTTTAAAGCAGATGTTTGTTTTTTTTTGTTTTAATGTCAGGATGCATCAGTTTGTCAGTCTCTTGCTGGATAACAGGCACTGTTTTGATACTGTTTAGACTAGACTGTGAAGTCTTGTCTCATAGGTGAAAATGTGCAATTTGTGTCTGATACCACGTCCGTGTTCTTTACTAGTTCAGCGTCAGACTGCAGGTTTGTTTTCTCATTCTAACCGTTTCTTTCATTTGTACTTTTTTGTTTTTCATCAACAGAGTTTATTCAGCCTAATATGTCTTAATAAGGGATTTTTTTTTTTTTTTTCAAAGACAAATGTTCATTCATTGTATTTTCATTTGGCTTTTGCACATAGTGGAAGAACAAATCAATAATATTTGTATGTGTTTGGAATTCAAGTAAAAGAAAAAAAAGGAGTAATAATATATTTGTTTTATTAGGCCCAGGATGTTTTGTTAAATTGTATTTGAAAGTACAATATAAATGATATATATATATATATAATCTAATTATTGAGATGTGTGTGTTTGATGTCACATAAGATTTGGGATTTAATTCATAGACATGAAAGTAGTACGTTTTATAAGAAGGAAACCGATTCGGTGTCTTCAAACTAGGCCGGTTATTTTTGGGATACAAGTAACAAGAAGTGGTACAGGAAGCTCTGTGTGTGTGTGTGTGTGTGTGTGTGTGTGTGTGTGTGTGCAGAGTCAAACAAAGTGAACACCATCGACAACACACTGGATTTATTTCTACACATTGTATGAAGAACGGTTCATGCAGCGAAGCACACACTACCTGTTACTCTGCTGAGCTCTCTGTAGTTACAGTTTGGACATTGTCCCCTCTTTTTTCTTACACTTTTTGTATGGCAACATATGGTTTATTTTACTCTGGAAATAAATTATTTTTCAGAAAACAAATTCACTTTGAGTGCTTTTGCATTGCTTTTTGTAAACTTTTATCATTTGAACAAGCTGCTTTGTTTTTTTTTTTGTTTTGTTTCATGAACAAATCAATTGACAGAAAATACATTTTCACAAAACCACAAAGGAAAAGACAGAAGAATCTACCTGATAAGTAAGTTACACACACAAGAAAAGACTTGTGAAAAAAGGTGTTGTACATACAAGTTTAACTCAAGATTAAACACAAAAAGTTCATATAGTCACTACCATGATGATCCAGCAGGCCTCTTTTAAAAACAGGCTCACATGTTATATTATTTTCCAACAGTCCGCTGTGAGTTGGTTTTATGTCTGATAGAAAATGTTGGCCCCTGTTTATTAGATTAAAAGATTAAGATCCAAAAGAAGCTAAACAAAAGAATACCATTTCTGATAATGAAAACTTGACTTTGATATCCTGTTAATATTGTAAATAAAAACTGACTTCTCTATCTGACACCTTCTTGTCCCTTACGTCAGGGTCCATAGAGAGAAGAGCATTTAGTTTTCATCTGTCAGTCTTCACAGTTCATCACACATTCTCTTAAGTGATCACTAAGTACGATGGGAAGCTAAGTAGCTGAGATTTAATGGACCACACATGAACACACACAGATTTCTCATATTTTGATTTGCACGGCAGATTTGAAGCTTCAACTTGAGCTTCTGGATTTTTTGCTTTCAGTCATTTTTCATAATAGAGCCGTACAGAACTCCAGAAGCCGGAGAATAACTTACCATACTAAGTGAATACATCAATCAAGTGGCGAGATATTCAAGCATATTTACAACAAGAGAAAAATAACAAAGGACCCTGTCAGCTTTCAGATGGTTTATGGTCTTTTATAAACTGCTGAACTTTCAGCATCCACCAGGAATATAAATATATTCATTTCTTTTGAAATGTATATGGATTATAATATAAAATGTTTTTACCAATACACTTTACATTCTCTTGACAGAAAACACAGCTGAGGGAAGAAGGAGGAACACTAAGGGCAGGCCGAGGTACATGTAAATGAAAAGCTCAAAAAGCTAATTAAGAAAGAAGACATTAAGACAAGTTGTACAAGAAGCACACGTTAATATAGACTGTTAAAAAAAAAACATGGGCGTAGTCTTTGAGGCGTCAAAGCAGACTTTTGAAGCACATCGGGGGCGGTCGTCATATTGGAAATGCTGTCTCAAGATAGGCCATAAGCCTCCTGACAAACAGCTACACAACACACGTCTGTCCCATAGATTAGCCACGCCCCTTATAATGAAGAGCTCTTGTGCTTTATAAAATCAAAACAGACTAGATATTTTTTTTTAAATCTGCCCCTGTACAGTGTGTGCCGAAAGATAAATGAACTGTTCAGGCTTTTTTTTTTTTTTTTTTTTTTTTTAACCAGGCAGTTAACATGTTTATTTCTGCTGTAAATAGGCTTTTTTGAATGGGTGTGTATGTGACTTCCGAGGCTTTTGCAGCCAGCCTCAAGTGGACACTCTGCTTCTTTGCAATGCAGCATTGGCTTCATTTTTCCACTTGCAACTTGGTTAATTTTTTTTATTTTTTTTTATTTTTAAGATTTATTTTGGGCTTTTTGTGCCTTTAATTGAGAGATAGGACAGTGGACAGAGTGGGAAATCAGGGAGAGAGAGAGAGTGGGGAATGACCTGCGGGAAAGGAGCCACAGGCTGGATTCTGAGCCCGGGCCGCCAGCTTGGAAGACCACGGCCAGGGCGCTCGCTCTAACCACTGCGCCACCAGCGTCCCGCAACTTAGTTAATTTTAAAGAAGATTCATACAGAGGTGTTTGAGGGTAAAATAAACTTGGAAATAATTTAAAGTTAGTGGAGAACAAAAATGTTTCATGCCCTTGTTTGGAGTTTGTGTGCACCTTAAGTTGTTCTAAGATTGTTACATAATTAAAACTTTGTGTTTGTTTCTAAATCCTTTCTCTGCCTATAAACCGCTCAGTGCTTTATTAACTAACCCTTCTATTTTAAAATGAAATATTGGACACATACAGTATAGAGGCACTGCACTGATGAGATCCACCTTCCTGTTTTCAGCAACTTCTATCACCTACAGCCATGTTGAGGCAAAGGGAAAGCTACACCTCAAAAAGGTTTTTTTTTTTGGTTTTTTTAAATCCTCCTGAGACAAAAGTCCTTTTACTGCTGAACTCTTCTTTTGGTGATAGCGGGCTGTTTTTTGTACTTGTGTTCACTTACTATTCCATTTTTTTTTAGAGCTTTTATATTAAACCAACTGTGAGTCTACATCAGCACAACAATGAGGACACTGTGGCTTTTATTTTTGCCTTGAAAGGGTCATTTCTCTTACCAATGACACATATGGTTTCATATTGGTTTCACAGTGTTTTGTGTACTGCACATTAATGAAACAGAAAAAAACGTGTAACTGAAAAGAAAATTCCCTTTTTTTTATTTCAGCCTTTTCTTTCATTTTCTGATGAACTCATCGTGTCCAAACATTGTAATTGTACTCGCGGCATCGGTTTGAATCCGTCCTTTCCCACTCACTATCCACTGTCCAATCTCTGACACTATCCACTGTCCAATCTCTATATTAAGGCATAAAAGGCCCAACTCCCCTCCCAAAGAAATGTTTACGTTTTTGCCAAATATTTTTAAGTGAACTGCAATAAATCCGAGATGACTTTTCTTTGTAGTGTGACCAGATTCCCCCAAATCAGCCAATTAGAGTCTGACCCGAGTCCGTCACAGCTGTGCAGAGGCAGCTCGGGGAGTTTGATGTAGTGAGGGTTGGCACTGTGCAAGAATGATTAGAGAAAGCTTGTTTGCTCGAAAATGTTTTAATAAAAAAATGTAAAAAAAAAAAAAAAAAAAAGTCGCTCTGCAGTTGTAAACAACCGAGCCCCGGTAACCCTTTTTTATATTTTAGTTGAAAAACAACCCACAAAAGGAGCTCAACCATTAATCGAGGCACCAAGTCATCTTAAGAAAAGATAAGATTAAGATAAAACATTATGAAAGAGAACAAACTCAGGCTCCTGGACTGAAATCAGTCTCACAGCCTCCCTGCATCTCTGATCAAATACATAATTGATACTGTCCAAGGAATAAATAATAAATCACAACTTAATTCAAATAGTTAATTCTACAGTTAAGCAGACGCTTTTGTCCAGAGCGACGTACATCAGAGTGAGTACAACACAAGCAAGGATGTAGAGAGGAGGAAACACCTCAGTATAAGTGCGCTTAATGCTGGTTAATATACAGAAGCATATTCTTATGGAGACAACATGTCATATGTGTTGTATTCCCCAAGGTACCTGTTAGTTTAAACATGACACACTCTGAAAAAGAAGAGTGTTAGGTGTGTTTTCTGTGCGTGTGGTTCTCATGTATACTTGTAAAGTCTGATAGTAACACAATGACACTCCTCAAAGTGTAGTAGTGTGTCAACACACAGCAGCAGTATCAGCAGCATCTGCCTCAGAGAACAACAGCGTCTGATAACGCACCTCACTCCTGATGCTTCGTCACTTCAAAGACACGCAGAATGCAGCTCGGAGAAAAACTTCCTCGCCAGAATGTTTGAAACACAGAAGAAGAAGAAGAAAAAAAAAAAAGAAGCCACACAGAGCTCAAAATAGAAGCTGCTGCTGCTGCCGGCGAGAGTTTTCTCTTTCAATCAGGAGGCGTCAATTAGCCTAATGGGTGCTTTAGGAAGATGAACTGTTACACAACATCTCTAGAGGGAAAAATAAGGCAATAAATCCTCTGTGGAGAGCTTTGACTTCTGTCTAAGTGAATAAGTGAATATATAAATTCAGACGAGTGACTGAGTCCAGCCTGCTGACATTTCTACTTTCATGCTTGGTTAGCTGATTTTTCAACAATAATATCTGATGAATGCGGCGGTGGCGTTTTATTCTGTGTGTTTACATGCACAACACACAGTTTTGATAATGAATCAGCATTAGTCTGTATTAGATAATACTATCAGTTTAAACATGATTATTATGAGACGTGTCATTATGTGCACTCTCAAGGCTACAGCTGCACTTTTCACTTCATGTAAATTAGCCCCACAAACACAATCATTTTAGATAATGTATGCGTGCAATTTTTAAACAGGCGGACCTTACACCTTACATTTGCATTGACAAATGAATGCCGTCTTTGCAATTACACAACAACCAACCATGTGCTCTGCTTTCATGTGTGTTTGAGTGATGGTCTGCAAAATGATAATAATACAATCACGTCTGACTGATAAGACGGGACATCTTTGTGGCTTGTGATTGGTTAAGGATGAGCAGGACAAAAGGATCATTTTGTAAGCATTTTTTTTCTTTCCTTGTTATTTATGGAGTACTGACACTGCAGCAGCTATACTGTATTAATTACGCTGATAGCTTCTAGTGCAGCTGATAAAGCAGTTGTAATTAAAATGGCCCGAACATTAGTAACCTAAAGATAATTAAAATGTTTACACGTGTTTACTCAGTTGCTTTATCGCGGGCTAATTAAGCAGCAGATTGTGAACTCATAATGTAAATTGTTTCTCTAAGTGAAACAGGTCTTTGCTTCATGCGCTGGAGGTGAAGCAAACAATCCGAGTATGGAACTGCTGGAAGCATCATGCACAGTTTGCTTATTGTGGATAAACAGAGCTTTGGAAAGTGTGTTATCAAAGACGGTTTCTAGGCACAAGCAGCGCAGCCTTATAGCCAGAAACCGTAAAACACAGATTCATGGTTGGATGTTTTTCTCTTTCTAACATCAGCAGTGCTGCACATTTTGTACAAGAAAATAAGCAGGAGTTTTCTGAGATATGAAAAAGGGTGAAATATATGATCAGAACACATTTTTTAAAAATATTACTGCTCCAAGATCATATAGACTGTAAATATATACAGTATATATATATATATATATATATACATACATATATATACATACAAAGCCTGAGTGACGTCACCCATCTGTTACTGCAGAGGGCTTTGGAGTCCCATTGATGGCTGCCGTCATGCTGTCTTTTTTTTGGGGGGGGGGGGGGGGGGGGGGGGGATCAGATATTGTTTTAATATGAACAAAAGGAATAGTTTTATGTCAACGCATCGCCACACCTCTTGCTTTACTGGAGAAAGAGGAGAGAAATATCTGACCAACCCAACTCCGTTTTAATCTAAGACTGTCTGTATTTTTTTTAATGGGTTTTCTTGCAGATAAATTACATGAGCGTTAAGATGATGTAGATAATGTAGGACCTTACTTCGTTTTATCGGATTGTTCAGGCCTTTGCAATTTAAACTAACAAATTTAATATCTCCACCTACATTAGGCGGTGTGTGTTATTAGGCTGGGCCATAACGCGGCAAGACCTTTAAGATATCATAATAAAGAAAAGTACCTACTGGTGTGATTAAGAAGTAGATAAGATAGACCGCCGTCATGCTGTCTTACCCTAACTTTCACTTAACCTATGGACAGGAAAAGCGCTGGAGCTGAGGTGGGTTTTAGGCCTCTTGAGAAACCTTTCTGTTGAACCACCTGTAAATCAGGTCAGCTATGGGCCTTATTGTGAACGCTCATCCTAGGGCTCGGAAAAATATCTGGATAATTTTTAGATTCTCCCGACCTGGCTGTTGACATACTGTATGCTCCTCACAGCTGGAGACTATCCCTGTCAGACGGGAGGGGGGTCTCCTGAGGTAATACGTGATGAAAAAAAACAACACGGAAGTAGCGGACAAAACAACAAAGTCCGCTATAAGACGCTATAATGAGAATATTTGCCTTTATATCAATGCTATGTGTAATCCAACAGAATGACAACATCCACAAATGAGCTAGTAGTGGTCGCGTGCAGACACTCTTTACACCGTGCAGCAGTCACAGTATAGAAGCGTCACTCCCCCTCCCGTTGGCTTGAGGTGAATTCTCCGGAGAATATCCTGCGGCGTTCTCACATCAGCTCACTCGCACTTGCTGCGGGAAAAAAAAAAACTAGGGGTCTGGCGGGAGAAACTCCGGGTAAAATTTAGCTGTTTGCGTTCACACACACAGCCCCTCTGGAAAATATCAGGAGTTTTTTTTTTCTTTTTTAACCAGGCTGTTAACATGTTAATTTCTGCTGTAAATACTGGTCTCTTTTGACTGGGTGTGTATGTGTACCCTGCAGCCAGCCTCACTAACTGCAGGGTTTTGCACGTCCGCATCCACTTTTATTTTTCAAGAGCAAGCGCTTCAACCTTGCAGCTGCTTGTCAAATATTTTTTATTTAGACAATTTCAAGTGAAAAAGTAACGAGTATCTACATCTCGCTCTAAAATGGACCAAAGCCAAGAGCATGTGCTCGTGTATTTCTTTCTGTATGCTGTCATGTCATGTCAATGTCGAGTTAAGTACATCATTATCTCAAGAAAAGTTGTTTGTCTTTAAGAGACAAAGGCTTAGTAACCAATCCAGTCTGTGCTCGAGGCTAAAGTGTTAGTCGATGAGTTTGTTACATAATATTGTTTCACAGAGTGATAGATTCTGTCTTGTGGTAGCTGACTTTATTTGTTATATTTATTTATTAACTAAAGCGAACACGAGGGATGAAAGAAGTTTGTTTTCTTTTGCTGGTATCAAGAATTCCTCTGAGCAGGGATAAGCAGCTTAAATCCAACAAACCTGACTCCCGTGGGTGCACCATCACGACCACAACAATAACAGACAAACACTGAACAAGAACAAATGCGATGTAATAAGTCTGATACAGAGAAAATTACTGCTGACATTTTACATAATACAATTATTTTTCACTCACCCAAAAAAAGAGAAACACAGATTTCTTTGATATCCTGTTTGTTCAATGAACTCAACAGTCTGATATTTGCATGAAGCACTCCTGAGAAAGCACAAACTCATCTGACAGGTTGAATCTATCGATCTATTTCCAGCTTACAACGTATCACACAGCTTTTCGAGGCCTTTCATTTCTGTTATTCTCAAATGTAAATGTTAACTGGGAAGTGGCTGAATGCTAATGTTAGCGGTAGCAAAGGGGTCATAAAATCTGTTATTACACTTATAATATGGCCTGTTTGTGTCTCCATTTGTTTAGTATTCATTGTCTGTGTACCTACAGTATGACACGACAGCAACATTTGGTGTGACGTCACACCCAGCGTGACGTCACGGCAACATGGCCGCCATGGGGAATATGGTAGTTTAAGTAGGCCTGCTAAGTGCGAGTGCAAACGGGTGCGTGCAACAGAAAGCTTGTGTGTGCGTAACTAAAAAGAACATATCCATGTCACCCCCCCGGGTCTCTGCGGGAAAAACAGAGAGAGAAAAGGGGGTAAAGAGCACCAGCTGTAATGTTGTTAATCCTGCAACCAATCTGCAGTCATATGATGAAGATCAAGCCTTTTATAAATGTCTTTAAATAGTAGTCCTCTGGTAACTAGGCTATATATAATTTATATTGAAAGAAGATACCCAAGAACATCAGGGGTGTGTTTTGGGCTCAGCATCTTGTAACATTACCGACCTGTTATTACATTTCGGGTTTTATTACATCTTTTTTTTTATAACATTTCGGGGTCATTGTTACCATTCAGACTCTAACCAGCCTTAATAAATGTCTTTAAATAGCCTCGATATCCTCATGCAAGTGCAGCTTACAATTC